>NC_081318.1:60898213-61201243 GCF_026419965.1 Kogia breviceps | reverse complement strand
TGGAGATCTTATCTTTTAGGATATATGACAAGAAGTGCTGTTTATTTCAGAAGCTGCTTTTCTTCATGATCGACTTTCCCCCTTCGTAGATTGTAATCCACACCTGAATACCTATATATTTATGAGTCCTTCTAGGGGTATCATGATTGACTATCACTTGATGGAGGGGTTGTGATTAGAAGCAGAGAAGGAGGGTGATTCTGCAGGGGTATTGGCTTGGTGGTTTATTAGTACATAGCTGAGTCCTGATGTGATTTGTCCTGAGTCTCCATGAGGAGCTTAGAGGCTTCCTTGAGGTCTTCACTCAGTCTGATGGAGATGTCGCAGGGTGTATTCTCTAGCCTGTAGGCTAAAGATGCCACATGTTTTTAGATTTTAGGGGGGAGCTCCATTGAAAAAGAACAAATTCTATAGACCGATGTTTCTTAAACTTCTTTTTTTAATCTTAGGATGCCTTTACACTCAGAAAATTATTAAGGACCCAAGAGAGAGTTCTTTTTTTAGGTGGAACATATTTATCAATATTTATGGTATAAATAATTTAAATGGAAAAATTAAAAAAATATTCTTGATTCATTTAAAAATGACAATTACAACTTTATATGTTAACATAAATAATTTTTATGAGAAATACTTTTATTTTCCCCTCCAAACAATTAGTGATAAGAGTGACATTGTTTATACATTTTACAAATCTCTTTCATGTCTGGTTTAGAAGACAGTTGGATTCTCACTCTGCCTCTCTTTTTAATCTGTTGTGATATATTGTTTGGCATAAGTACATGAAGAGAATCTGGCCTCATACAGATGTGTAGTTGGAAAAGAGAGGAGTATTTTAGCAGCCTTTTGAGATAATTGTGGATATTCTTTGATACTACACCAAACTTGACAAGTGGTAGTTTCTTTAAGGTTGGTTGTAATATGGAATCTGAAACTATATCAATAAATGTTTCACACTCTGTACATTCATGACAGACTGAGTGAAAGAGTCAGATTACATCTTAGTATTACTAAGAAAATAGTTTTGCTCTCATTGAAGACTATATTTTGAGAATCGCTGCTATAGCCCACAGATAACGATGACTTTACATGCACCTGGCAGGGGTGGGACACCCTTCTTTTTTTTTTTTTTTTTTCTTTTTTTCCGTACGTGGGCCTCTCACTGTCGCGGCCTCTCCCACCGCGGAGCACAGGCTCCGGACGCGCAGGCCCAGCGGCCATGGCTCACGGGCCCAGCCGCTCCGCGGCACGCGGGATCCTGCCGGACCAGGGCACGAACCCGCGTCTCCTGCATCGGCAGGCGGACTCCCAACCACTGCGCCACCAGGGAAGACCTACCCTTCTTAAACCTTGGATTGAGGGAGACTGATAGAAAATTGAGCTAGATAAACATCAACAAACAAGCCATCCATTTTGAAGGGATCATATAGGAAAGATATAAGAAGTAGGAAGAGTAACTAGACAGATTCAGTTTATAATCCTCCCCCCAAAACAAAGTCTTTTTGAACAGAAAACACTTCCAGAATAGAGCTTACCCATAATATTGCCGAGGGAGCATGCAGAAGGGACTTAGGAAAGAACCTAAAGTAAGGCACCAAAAAGTCCTACCCTGAACTCACACTTCCCTGCCCTGTACTTCACCTTTGCCACTCTCAAGGTCTTTGTTTCACATCCCAAAACACTACACCAAACTGTTGTGTAAAATGAAACTCAAGCTCAGGATTTATAATCACACTTCGTTGCTTATCAAAACTGCACCACTCAGACCTACTAGAGCATGGACTTGAGGATATGGGGAGGGGGAAGGGTAAGCTGTGACAAAGGGAGAGAGTGGCATGGACATATATACACTACCAAACGTAGGGTAGATAGCTAGTGGGAAGCAGCCACATAGCACAGGGAGATCAGCTAGGTGGTTTGTAACCACCTAGAGGAGTGGGAGGGAGGGAGACGCAAGAGGGAAGAGATATGGGAACATATGTATATGCATAACTGATTCACTTTGTTGTAAAGCAGAAACTAACACACCATTGTAAAGCAATTATACTCCAATAAAGATGTTTAAAAAAAAACACACCAAAAAAACCCCCCTGCACCACAGAAAAGAAGGAGGGAGTACACAGGAGGCAAAGGCTGAAGATCACCCTAATGAATGGTTAATTCTTTTTATTTTTATTTTTATTTTTTTTTGCGGTACACAGGCCTCTCACTGTTGTGGCCTCTCCCGTTGCGGAGCACAGGCTCCGGACGCACAGCCTCAGCGGCCACGGCTCACGGGCCCAGCCACCCCGCAGCATGTGGGATCCTCCTGGACTGGGGCACGAACCCGTGTCCCCTGCATCAGCAGGTGGACTCTCAACCACTGCGCCACCAGGGAAGCCCATGAATGGTTAATTCTTGACAGAAAATTATAGTTGCTGAAAAATCTTGAGCTGGGTTTTAATGAAAGCTATCCTTAGGTCACATTCTGCCATGTGTACAAGAAGGCATAAAATAGTGTATTCAGTCTCTTCTGTTAGCTTGATAAAGTTCAAGTCCTCCATCCATTTAGGTGCTCTGACAACCACCTTGCTTGAAAGATCCACTCAAGACAAAAGCAGCAATATTTCAGAGGTAGGATATGGTGGCCCTTGGAGAAGACATCAGCCAGAAACTGAAACCAATGTCTGGTCACAAGCCTGTTTAGAAATCAACCTCAGGTGCCATCCCTAAGGATACAGGCAAGAGGACTCACTATTGTGAGTGTGTTTTATTGTTCAGTCCCCAGTGAATTCCTCATATTCCAGTCTAGTGATACACTTTTAGTTTTAGTCTTCCTTACTCCTGAAATTGATGCTATTGGCCTGTTCCATGATTGTTGAAACAATTTAACAATTTCCTCCATTGCTTCTAGTTCACTGCTCTCCATGGATCTTCTCTGGCCTCTTGCTGATATTTTCATAGTATATATGCTTGATCATTCTCTCCTTACACCTAAAATGTTGGCATTCCCAAGCCTTGACCTTTAATTCCCACCTCTTTTGTCCTTTCAGGATGATTAATTCCATTCTCCAAATGTACCATTTTTTGAGCAATTATGTGTTGGGAACTGTTTTTATTTCTCTATACTTTTTATCTCATTTAATTCTTACAACAACCCTGAAAGGCTCTTAATAGTATTCCTGTTTTGATCACAAAAGTTGCATTCCTTGTTCAAATCATATCTTGAAAGATCTGGAATTTGGTCCTAGATATGACTGCAAACTATTGTTTTAAACTTACCATATGCTACCCAATATATTGCCAACCTCAGTTTCTGTCTTGAACCTGAGACCAGGGCTTCACACCTTTGGGGCACTTCAGAGACATCAGTAAAAACTGTTTTAAATAGAGGTGCCCTTTGTTCCTGTTCATTGCTACTGAATAAAAATCTTGGTAGATGATTTTGATGCATGCTATGGATACACTGATGAACTTGATCCTTATGTTCAACTTTCTATCGAGTCATCACCTAGATGCCTCCAGAAACTTTGACTTTAACAAGAACAAAACTGAACCTACATTCTCTCAAATCTCCTCTTCTTGTCTTTCACATATTGTTAATATTATCACCACTCACACAAATACAGACAGTTGGGAGTCATCCTAGAATCCTTCCGCTCCTTCATTCTCCCTATACTTTTGGCTCCAAGTCCTATAGTACTTAGCCCAGAGGTATCTGGACATCCCTACTGCTACTTCCATCATCTGTCACCTCCTAACTAGTCTCCTTGCTTTTTAGTCTCTCCATACTACAATTCCATCCTACATCTTACAGCCATCTTAATTTTTCTAAGAAGTGTCTTTTAAGGACCATATTAACAGTCTTTTATTGTTTTACACAAAGGGAAGTGAATTTTAATATTTAGTCAAAATAACACAAGGCGAAACCATGGCATTTTAATGGTGTATTGGGTATTCTCAAATTTTATCTTCTGCTATTTGACCTTTAAACTGTATTTAGGATGTGAACAGATGCTGGTGGTACCTTTAGGAAATTATGAGAGAAGACTGAGGACTAGAGGGTTAAACATGAGGATTTCTGTTTTTCCCATTCTGAATTGTAATGATTTAAAAGAGAATCCCTATAAGTAATGTATTGAAATGAAGAGAAACAAGGAATCAGTCATCTAGGGTTAGTGTCAACCTATATAAAATTTAACTAGTGGGCTCTGTCATGAAGGCATAAACATTTGGATATGCATATGAATTAACTGGTAACCCAGTTGTGTTTTTCAAGTTGTGGGGCATAGATCCTGGAGAGTTTGGGAATTATATAGCAATGAATTGGTTAATGTGGATGCTGCTATCTCATTGCCTATAGATTGAAAATAACGTAATTGATAACATCTTTAAAAATGTTTTTCAAGTGAATGTAATGATTAATGAAATATAAGCTTCAAGTGTGACTAAAGTCATAGTAAGTTCTTTCATTACACATTTTGCTATCAATGGATATCCAATTACAACTACTCTCACGTGAATGGTTTAATTTTGAAATTAGTAAGGGCTCCACATGCTTGAAAGGGTTAACAAGCATTGATTTAGTTGGTATACATTTAAAAAATTTACAGCTTTTTAAAGATTTCAAGTGGAAATGCTAAAATGAAGTTGGATGTAGTATTCTGGAATTTCTGGAAAGATCTAGGCTTACAATATAAATTTGGGAACCAGCATGTAAATATTTTTATTTTTTATTTTTTTTGTGGTACGCGGGCCTCTCACTGTTGTGGCCTCTCCCATTGCGGAGCACAGGCTCCGGACGCGCAGGCTCAGCAGCCATGGCTCACGGGCCCAGCCGCTCTGCGGCATGTGGGATCTTCCCGGACTGGGGCAGGAACCCGCATCCCCTACATCGGCAGGCGGATTCTCAACCACTGCGCCACCAGGGAAGCCCGTAAATATTTTTAAAGTCATGATACTAGATTAGATTACTGAGTGAATAATGAGTGTAGATTTAAGAAAATAATAAGGCAGTCCAAGGACTGAACTGTAAGGCTCTCCAGTATTATGAAATCAAGATGATGATAAGGAACCAGGAAAGGAGACAGAGTGGCTAGTGAAAAAAGAGGAAAATCAAGAGAATATGCATCCTGAAAGCTAAGCACTTAAAGGGCAGAAAATGATAAACTATCACATGTTGGTAATAGATCAACTAAGATGAAGACTGAGAAATGACCATTGGATTTTACAATGTAAGGGTTACTGGTGACTCTGACAATAGTAATTTTGGTGGAATGTGGGAGAGAAGTCCTTTTGGAGTGAGTGTAGAAGAAAATTGGAGATGGGGAATTTCAACCATTGGAAGAGTTTTGCTGCAAAGATTAAAAAGAGAGATGGAGCAGTGGACAGAGGAAGAAGTAGAGTTATAGAGTCAAGATTTGTTGTTGTTTTTAAGATGGGAGAAATAATAGCATGATCACACACTGAGGGGAAAGTTCCTGGAGAGAACCATTTCAGTTGTGTTAATATTACTAATTAGCCCCTTCTTGTTAAGCTGGAGTATATTCTTCTATAATTATATATCTATTTTTAGTAATTAAGTTTTCAGACATCTAGGAAATCAGAATGCTGTCTCAGGGTACTGCCTCTACCCTTTTTTTTTTTGCGGTACGCGGGCCTCTCACTGCTGTGGCCTCTCCCGTTGCGGAGCACAGGCTCCGGACACGCAGGCTCAGCGGCCATGGCTCACGGGCCCAGCCGCTCCGCGGCATGTGGGATCTTCCCGGACCGGGGCACGAACCCGTGTCCCCTGTGTCGGCAGGTGGACTCTCAACCACTGCGCCACCAGGGAAGCCCTCTACCCTTTCTTTAAAGTACTGTTTGTTCAGGTCAACAGTGACATCCTCATTATGAGATCTCATGGTTAATTTTCTGCTCTGTAATTGCTTAATACGATGATTCTGATCCATCCTCCTACTTGTTGCAACTCATTCGTCGGCTTCCAGGCCACCGCTTGCTCTCTCCTGATCCTCCTTTCTCCTTCCTCTACACCCTCAGTCTGTTTTGCCTGCTCCTGCTCTGCCTTCCAGTCCAGAGTTGGCATCTCAAGACCTTGGCTTTGATTATTCTCTCTCATGTATTCCCACAGTTATCATTTCCAATCCTTTGGTTTCAGTTTTTACCTCTATTCATTGTTCAATAACCTATATAATAATAATGGCATCTAACATTTACTGAGGATTTACTATTATGTGCCAGGCAGTTTGCTAACCTCTTTATCTGCCTTGTGTCATTCCATCCACACCAAAAATTCCTCTGAGTATTACCAGCCTCATTTTCTTTTTTTTTTTTTCCGGTACGCGGGCCTCTCACTGTTGTGGCCTCTCCCGTTGCGGAGCACAGGCTCCGGAAGCACAGGCTCAGCGGCCAGAGCTCACGGGCCCAGCCGCTCCGCGGCATGTGGGATCTTCCCGGACCAGGGCACGAACCCGTGTCCCCTGCATCGGCAGGCGGATTCTCAACCACTGCGCCACCAGGGAAGCCCCAGCCTCATTTTCAAATGGGGAAGCTTATGCTCAGTAAGGCTCTGAATCTTGCCCAATCCCATGGAGTTAGAAAATGGTAGAGCTTTGATTGAACTCATTGTCTATCTGATTCTAAAGCTGTTGTAACTACTATGCTTTATTTTCATCTAAAACTCTAACTTAGATCTCCCTAGTTTTAAACTGGTACATCCATCCAACTGCCTAATGGATGTAGTTCAGGCATTTCTATCTTAATAGATACTAAAGCAAACACAATGTTGCCCCTCGTTCCAACCCCTTCCCTACCCTACAGATGTCCCTATTTCTAATATCTCCTCCTCTGATATTTCCTATCATGGTTTCTCCTTCAATCTATTCCCCAAGTTTAGACTGTTCTGGATTTTCCCTCTCCCTCACCCTCATACCCACTGTCTCCACATCTATCTGCCTCTGCATCCCAGCGCTGCTGACATCCTCCTCTGCTTTCTAATTGACTTCCTGCTGCCAGGCATCCCATTGCAGTTGGCTCTCCCCAGGGCTGTCAAGGTTAGCTATTGAAAAAGTTGATCTGATTTCACTTCACTTAGAAACCTCTCATGGCCCTTGACCTCCATCGTCCTTTCCATTCTATTTACAATATCACTCTATAATTGTCCTTGCCCATCTTGCGTATCAGAGGCATCATGAATGCACGTGAAGAATTATATTTCAGGATATATGTGGATGCTCTTAATGCTGAAGTAAACAAAATGAGTTCCAAAGTCTTTACTGAGTTTTAAGTGGCTTCTCATTTATTCTTCTCGATCAATGGGAGACTGGTGTACAACTATTGTCATGTGAGACTGCTCAACTTTTTGACATTAAAAAAGACATTCTTATTTATAACTATTACATACCAAGTAATAGTTTTCACGTGAAACTCTTGTTTTAACTAATATTCTCAGCTAGAGCTGTTCTCTGGTTGTGGACCCTGCAGACAGGGCATATTAATTTTACATAATAAACTTTGGTAAAGTATCAGTGACAGAGTAGGGATGGGTAAGTGGGAATGGGGGAAGATGAGGATACTGACACCAGAGTCTTTTCAAAACAGGAACAGGATGAACTCTACATTCTTTTTTTTTTTTTCAGTACGCGGGCCTCTCACTGTTGTGGCCTCTCCCGTTGCAGAGCACAGGCCCCGGACGCGCAGGCTCAGCGGCCATGGCTCACGGGCCCAGCCGCTCGGCGGCATGTGGGATCTTCCCGGACCGGGGTACGAACCCATGTCCCCTGCATCGGCAGGTGGACTCTCAACCACTGCGCCACTAGGGAAGCCCGAACTCTACATTCTTAACAGCTCAGTTAAAATAATTTTAAAAGTACCTCTGGTCCTTTGTTAGCTTCCAATAAAAAATGCAAGCGAAGACTGGAAAAAAGATTATACTTAGGAATATGCTATATTTTAATATAGCACAACCTGGATCTCAGTTGTGCCCTGGAATAAAAAGGACAATCCTCTTAGATAGATCAGTCTCCCAGATAAGAGGCCATGTGGGTGGTAGAGAAGAGACTCTGGATTCAGATCCATCTGGGCTCAGATCCTGGATATACTCCTGGATGACTGTGTGATCCTAAGTCCTGTCCAGTCTCTGATTCTCAATTAGCTTTAAATGAGGGGAAATCTTATTTGCAATGTAAATATAAGGGTTTCTTAGATGAGAAATTAACACATTGATCTGTACTCCTACATTGGAATGCTGTAAATAGCTCACATCTATTTAGTTTCCACGGTTAGAATTGTAAGTCTAGAAGAAACACCAAAGTTTGTTTATTTCAGCCCCATTATTTTACAGATATGGAAACCCAAGAAGATCAAGAGACATATCATAAACTATTTGTGTATCTGGGACTAGACCTCAGTATTCTAGTTTCCTAACCTAGCATCGTTAACATGCTTTGATGGGGATATATTAGGAGTTCACAGCTAGGTAGGAAACTCATACCTCAACTCAGTTACCAATATTAAAAGGCTGGAACATCAGCTGTAAGTGAAGTGGGAGCCACAGGAAGGAAGGATTCATTTTCCTGAGGACCACAAAGAAAGCTTCATCAAATCTGTTATAGCGACTCAGAACATTCTACTCTTCTCACTTATTCCACTCCAACTCACCATTTAGTAAATCAACAAGTATTTATTTTAAGGTGTTATTAACATCAATGAAGCTTTTTATTATAATGTACTTTTTCTTAGTCGATGAATACCCAAGAACCATCATGTGATTGTCTAACAACTATATATTTTTTAAATTCTAGAAAACGGATCCACCTACACACAAAAAAATTGAGAAAAACCAGCTTAGTTGATATTTAAAAGAAATTTAAAGACTTGATTTTAATTAATGCTCTCAGGGCTTAACAAATATAATGTGTTGCCAATTACATTTTTTGGCTGGGGAACTAGCCTACAGGTTTTACTTGACAGAGGAGGATTTTATTCTGATTCCTCAGGGACTAAGTTCAAAGAGGTTTTAAATGCTCCCAGGAGGCTTTTAGAGTAAGGTTTCAGGATGGTAAGATGTGGGAAAATAGGCCAACATAATTTAGTTTTCATTTGTGTTGGATAATTAGGAGAGGATATGAATTGTTTTCCACTCTAGTTTAATCCACCACAAACTCACATATCTTAGACCCATGTGTGGGGTCAGGTTCAGATAAACAGATGGTACACTCCAATTAGGGCTAATGAGAGAAGTATGGGCAGGGTTTAGGAAAGCCTCAGCACCTTAGGGCTAGGCCTGAAGCGGGTGAGGAGGAAGCAGTTCCTGGAATCTGCAGAGCAGTTAGAACAAAGAGGGTCAGCTGACAGGAGAGGAGCTTTGTGGTAGGTGAGCCAGGAAAAGAAATGCCCTGAGACTTCTCCCTCCCACCCTCTGCAGCTCCTTGAAGTGTCTCCCTTTGAGCACTCCCAGTGAAAGAGGAGGGCTGGGAAGTCAGGGCACAAACCTGCAAGTGGTTCTGAAGGGACAAGGGAAGGATACCCAGTATCACGAACCACACCAGATAGGGTATCAAGTATCTATCTCCCACTACCTAGACAGGGTGGGAAGGGAAATGAGATTTATACTATTATGATTCAATTCATTATGATTTCATTCAAACAGTGTGTATTTGGCTAAATCCCTCAATTTCTGAGTCTTGGTTTTACATTTGTAAAATGTGGGTAGAAAACCTACCTTTCCAGCTTGTCTTCAGGTTTGAGAGAGTATATAGAATAGGACATAGCAAAGTCTATTTGATGCTGAAAACTTTAGGGCAATAAAGAACCTTAGAACTTAGTCCTCTATCATCTTTGCTCTCGTCTGGCAGCTACTCAGTGTCCACTGCATTCTCTGTGCTTAGGGAACTTGTATTCTTGGCAATTACTGAACTGGTTGGGGATGTATTACATGAGGATATCAAACCTGTATCCTCTACAAGCATTAACTGTAGTCTGATCTCAGTATGTCTTGCACATGTAATTTTACTATTTCTCAATTTATTTTGGCGCTGATGTGACTAATAAAACACAAATTTATTTTAGAGTGTTATGAAGTCATGGGGCCTTGTTTATTTTTATCTTGGTATATTTTCTCTATCAAAGGGACACTAAAAGCACACTGTCTTCTTGTGGGGGCACGTCAAGAAAACCTTTTTTAAAAAAATTCTAAAAGGAATCTTTGTAAAAATGTTTAGGGGTCACTGATATATTTTGTTTTTAGGTATCAAAGTGACTTAGATTTTATAAAGAAACATTAGGCCTTAAACATCTTTTAATGAGGACATGGGTTATCCATTTCTGCATAATAAATTTGAGGACAGTACTGGTACCAGTTCATCAGTGCCTTTAAAATGGAGAGTCTCCTCTTTCAAGCTCTCAGTGCAGACAATAAATAGGAAAAAAGTCTAATTTCAGGGTAATTCTCCAATATATGAATGGGGTTGAAATCTGGAAAAAAAAATATATTTTGTCCTGAATGGAGATCATTCATGTTTTGTAAAAATAAGAGAGGCTATATCAACCCTTTTCTGTTCTGTCAGTGTCTCCAGCACAACACAGATCTTCTTGTCATTCTATTCCACAGGCAGAATGTGATGAAAAGAAAATGGCCTGTGGATCTAGACAAACCTGGTTTCACATCTGGATCCACAAGCATTAGGTGTGTAAATATGGATAATATACTTCTAACTGGGTCTCATGTAAAAATATACAGATTGCAATGCTATTTTGAGTTTTGATGAGATGGTTCATATTGTAGGGATGAAAAAAAAAAATTTCCCTCCTTGGGTGCTATGGCTCTACAGAACTCTCATCACTTTAGTACTTAAAATTTCAGGACTGGAAGGACCCCCCCCCCCAGTAGTCTCTAATGTGCTTATTTTATTTATTTATTTATTTTAAATTTATTTATTTTTGTCTGTGTTGAGTCTTCATTGCTGCACGTGGGCTTTCTCTAATTGCAGTGAGCAGGGGCTACTCTTGTTGCACTGAGTGGGCTTCTCATTATGGTGGCTTCTCGTTGTGGAGCACGGGCTCTAGGCACGCAGGCTTCAGTAGTTGTGGCCCACGGGCTTAGTTGCTCCGCAGCATGTGGGGTCTTCCCGGACCAGGGCTTGAACCCATGTCCCCTGCATTGGCAGGCAGATTCTTAACCACTGCGCCACCAGGGAAGTCCCTAACTTGCTTATTTTAAAGATGTAAATGTCAGAGGTTATAGGACATATCTCATGGTCATATGAGTAGTCATAAAATTCAGACTGGAATGGAACTCAGTCCTTTCCTGAAAGTGAAATCTGTCAACGACCAAATGTAATAAGTAATCGAATTGAACTGAATACATGAATCCACTGAGCCGATCCTGAAACCCAAAAGGTGAAGAGGTCGACACAACCAACAAGGTGACCATCTGGTCGAGCGCCAATACAACCACATCAGAAGTCTGATGATGATCCATCACAAAATACAATTACACTGTGCTGTAAGTCCAGAGGAAGGAGAAATTTAACTCCGTCTGAGGTAGAAGAACATAATGAAATCTAATTTGCATTTAATAAACAGTGGACTAGAGGGGTGGGACAGGGAGGGTGGGAGGGAGACGCAAGAGGGAGGAGATATGGGGATATACGTATATGTATAGCTGATTCACTTTGTTATAAAGCAGAAACTAACACACCATTGTAAAGCAATTATACTCCAATAAAGATGTTAAAAAAATAAAGATTTAGGAGTTGCATGCCCCCCAAAATAAATAAATAATAAAATAAAAGGTGGAGACCCATCCAGCTATTCCCATCTGCCTCACTGTTTATTAATTTAGCAAATATATGCGTATCCACAGCTAAGATGCTCTCTCAGTAGTAAGGAGGATAAAGCACTTCTAAAGACTTCACAATTAAAGACATGAGGGAGACCTGCTGCAGAGGGGATACGCCATCAGTTGCTGATGGTTTCCCTAAGAACAAAACAAGTGCGGAAGATTAATGAATTGTCAGAACAGCAGGTAAGGTAATCCTAGGTGTCAATGGGACACCTGGCCACTGAGGCTCTCCCTCAGCAGGTGCACTAACACTTTAAGAAGCAAGAAACACAGCAGTTCCTCCGCCTCCCTCGCTCCGCATCCAGTCCTGGCCGGGCTAGCGCCTTCACGCCCTGCGGGCCACGCCTCTGCGCGCTGGTTGGTCTTTCCAGAAGTGATGAAACTTCCCGCACGCATTACAGTAGCCAGACGGTTATAAAGTGAGAGGTGAGGGTAAGTCCCTACCCCGCAAATCGCAGCCTGCTCACTTCACGCTCGCCCTCCCGCCCAGCCGCTGGAGCCCAGGTAGGCCGGGCAGCTGCGGGTCGCGGCGCCCTCCCAGCGTGCCGCGGGGCTGCCCCGGGAGAGGGAGGAGGATGCGCGGCAGCCTGGCCCGCGCGACGGGAGGGCAGACGCGGATTCCGGCTGCTGCGGCTGCTGCCGAGCAAAGGCGGCGGGGCCGATTGTTGCGCCCCTGGGAAGACCTCCGCTGTGGTCCCGGAGCGGGGACCGTGTGACCCGCAGAACCAAGGCCCTGCCGCTCTGGAGAGAAGGCGGCGGCGGTTTAAGTTGGCCATTTTAAATGTCATTATTTTCTATTATATTGTGTCGAAGCCTGCAGAATTTTTTGCATTTCAGGGGACCCGCTCGGATGGGCTGGAGGGTGCACGTGGCCCGAGTGCAGTCGCGAGTCATGGGGCGACACGGTCGCTAGGTCCTGGTCCGGGAGGGAGGGTCTGCAGGGCCGTCTGTTGAGGCCTCGGAGGATACCCCCTCACCTCCGGCAACCTCCACCCCTTCACCTAGTTACCCCTCCCCCCATCCGTGTAGACTGCAAGACTCAACTAGTGACTTGCTGAGCAAATCCTGCCCAGAAGAGATCTGGGCACGACAGGGGGCGCGGTATGGGAAAAGGCAAAAGAAACGGGCTTGCCTTTTCTCAATGGATATCTATTTTATAGGGCCAGTTTCAGATTAATGTTATTATTTTGAATGAAGGGACAGTGTTTTTCCTCAGCCTGTGGCCTACATTATTTCTTTACCATCTATTGCCCGGGGTACTTAATAAATAATTTAAAAGCACTGGTAACTCAACTTTTTCACTGATTGATCTCATTATTATACGATTAATTAAAAGTAATTTATGGCTTAGTAATATTCCATTGTATCTATGTGCCACATCTTCTTTATCCATTCATCTGTCGATGGACATTTAGGTTGGTTCCACGTTCTGGCTATGGTAAATAGTAGAGGTAGACATAAAAAATGGACTTGAGGACACGGGGTGGGAGGGCAAAGATGGGGCAAAGTGAGAGTAGCATCGACATATACACTACGGAATGTAAAATAGTTGGCTGGTGGGAAGCAGCAGCATAGCACAGGGAGATCAGCTCTGTGCTTTGCGATGACCTAGAGGGGTGGGAGGGAGGCTCAAGAGGGAGGGGATATGGGGACATGTGTATGCATATGGCTGATTAGCCTTGTTGTGCAACAGAAACTAACACGGTATTGTGAAGCAATTATACTCTAGTCAAGATCTATTTAAAAAAAAAAGTAATTTAGGTATTGAACCTGTGTAGGAGTTAGTTGCTGAAATCTTAAACTTCACCATATCACTTTGCTTTTAAGTATTGGTTTAAGAAATTAAGTTCTCTGAAACGACACTGTCCAATTCAGTAACCACTAGCCACATGTGACTATTGAGAACGTGAAGTGCTGGCTAATCCGAATTGAAATGTGCTTGAAGTGTTGATGATTTAATAGAGAAAAGCAATGTAAAATATCTTGTTAATATTTTTGTACTGATTACGTGTTGACATAATACTATTTTCAGTACATTGTGTTAAAATCTATTTGAAATTTCACTTTTTTCTCTTTTAAAAAAATTTTATGCTTTTGTCTTTTTACTTTTTAAATGGTGCTATTAGTATATTTAACATTACACATGTGGTTCATATTTCAATTGGACAGCAGTGCTCTAGACGTTTATGAGGAAATATGGAAAATTACTGGGAACAGGTAACAGCAGTAGGAAAAAGCGTTGCCGAGTAGGATGTTTGCAAGTAAGACTGTTTCCAATAAAAATAATAGGTGATAGTTTTAATTTGCTTTTCCTGCTGGAGAAATAAGTGTGCTTTGCAGTCGTTTGTCACCCGTTTCCCCTCCAATTTAGTGCTTACTGTATTTCTGTAGCATGCTTAATGGGATTCACTAAGCAGCATTAGGAAGACTTAGGTAAATGACTGACTAATCACCGCACATGATTTCAGAGCACTTTCCCAGCCCATTTTTCTACAGTCAAAGGTAGATGGCTTATCAATAGTCATCTCATTTAAACCTCAGTGAATTTTCCCAGTAAATCTCGAAGTAAATCCAAGCATACCTAACTTTGCAGGTACTGGTTTTTTTTTAAAACAAATTGAAGGTTTGTGACAACTCTGCATAGGTGTCATTTTTCCAACAGCATTTGCACACTTCCTGTCTGTCACACTTTTGTAACTTGAAACTTCAGCGATCTGTGATCAGTGATCTTTGATGTTTCCACTGCAAAAAGATTACTACTTGCTGAAGACTCAGATGATGGTTAGCATTTTTTAGCAATAAAGTATTTTTTAATTAAAGTATGTACATTGCTAGACATCATGCTGTTGCACACCTAATAGACTACAGTATAGTGTAAACATAACGTTTATATGCACTGGGAAACCAAAAAATTCATGTGACATACTTTATTGCAGTGGTCTGGAACCAAACTGACAATATCTCAGAGATGTTCCTGTATCTGATTATGGGCTATCTGGCCAAATGCATGGGAGGGGCTGCACAGGACATGTGATACTTCATTTCTAAGTTGTTTTAGTTAATACCATTTTCCATTAATTTGATCTGGCCTCATAAAAGCTCCAAATAAGGCTTTGGTTCATTTAAATACAAATGAAATGTCTTCAGAGGATTGTTCCAAGTGATTGATATAACTTGAATATATTTTTTCTTGATGCCTTTTATGTAGGCTTTGCTTTAAATTTCCATTTAAAAAAATACCAAAATAGTTTGCAAGTTATAGATATTTAGGTAAAGTAACTGTTTTGAGCTGACAGCATTCAACTAAAACTGCTCTTTACAGTTGAGAATTGAATTTGAATTTCAAAGTAATTAACATTTGTAGGAAGTACTTATTTGCTTCTTGGCCTACAGGGAAGAGCCAAGTTGTTTTTCTGAGATGCTGCTGTGTGTGTCCCACCTACTTTGCTTTCTTACTCACCAAGGTAGCTTTGAGACAAAAATGTTTTAACATTTTTGTCTTTTAGGACATTTTGATGGTGAACATTTTGTATCTCTGTCAACTTAAATATTTTTGTTGTTATTAAACTAGGATATCAGATAATATTGCTTTCTCTTTTCTTTTTAGAATTTCTTTGATCGTGTTTGAATAAGTCACTTGGAGGTAAGCTAGAAGTAGTAAAATGTTTATAATAGCTGTGTATCTTAATGTTACATTTAGGCAGTATGTATGATCATCTTTTCTACCTACTATACATCTCTTAGTACAAGTAAAAAGAGTCATTTAATTGTCAAGGAGACACAAGAGGCGACTGTAGTAATCTGGAGCATCTCTTGGATTTTTCAGGACTTTTGGGATTCTGGGATGGAGCGAGTGGGGAGGGATCTCTGGCAAGGATGGATCCAGCCTGCATGTGTATCTGTATCTTGGGTGTAAACCTAGGATACAAAACAGAATGTGGCCTGAACACTGCTAGCTCTTGCTGACCAAATCCTAATGCGAGAGGGATGCAGCCTTTGACTGGGGGCTAAGCTGCTATAGTTGGCTGGATGTTAAGGTCATCCATCTTTCTTGAGTACTTGTAAGTAAATTAAATCATTCTCTGTCCCTGTGTGCCTGCCAACCTACTGGAAAATTGCTGTAGATAATGTATATTTCAGTCTAAGTGGCTTATGCTAGTTTTGGGAATCAAGATTGAATACAGACTTGGATTGGATATTGAATATTTTTGTGTTTTTCTCTCCATAGAGAGCCCATAGCTCCATTGCACCATGTGTGGCATTTGGGCCCTCTTTGGCAGTGACGACTGCCTTTCTGTTCAGTGTCTGAGTGCTATGAAGATTGCACACAGAGGTCCAGATGCATTTCGTTTTGAGAATGTCAATGGATATACCAACTGCTGCTTTGGATTTCACCGGTTGGCAGTGGTTGACCAGCTGTTTGGAATGCAGCCAATTCGAGTGAAGAAATATCCTTACTTGTGGCTGTGTTACAACGGTGAAATCTACAACCACAAGAAGGTAAACAGAATAAAACCAGAAGCTGTCTGGATGTGATTAAGCCTCAGAGCTAGTTGGTTATAATAATTTTATTTTATATAATGCTTTTTGCTTTCAAACACTTTTCATGTTCATTCTCATTTGCTCCAATTATATATAGAGAGACAGGGCACCGATGCACAAAGAGGTGAAATGACTTGGTCACAAAAAAAAAAAAAAGATAAAAAGAGGATTACATTTCAGGTTTTTAACTCTTAGAGTGTTTTTTTTTCGTATTATGAATTTGAATTTTAATTAGAGGCTGTATTAGGCACTGGGGATACAGTAGTAAATATGAGAGGTAGGTCTGCATGCTAGAGGAGTTTAGTCCATTAAGGAGCCTTAAAAAAAATTCATTGTACATATACTAGGCATTCTGAAAAAATGAATATGGAGCTCATGGATATGGGAGATCCAGTTTCAGTATAGGTGGTCAGAGAAAGCCTCTTGAGGAATTGACACTTGAACTCAGACTTGAATGAACAAGGATTAGCTAGCAGGGCCGGGAAGCACATTTTCGTGCAGAGGGAATAGCATGCTTAGAACCCTGGGATTGTCATAAGTGAACAAGGGCCAGGTGGGACTGGGGAGGACCAGAGCAAGGAGGACTTGGTAAGAAGTTAGAATATAATTCTAAGAGCAATGAGATTTGAAGATTTTAAGGCAGGGATAGAATTTAATAGTTTGCGGGTGATCACATTTGTAGCTAATATTTAATGCTGCCCTTAAGATATTGCTGTTGCATAATTAATCAGGCAAAGGATAGACAGGTAGCCAGATGCAGTGGAGTGCAAGAAGTAAGACTTTGGGCAGCAATAAAATTGGAACAGCTTTTTAATCTGGTGAAAACGTACTCTGAGGAGGAGAGTAGTGAAGGTTTGGAATTTCTACCCCAAGGAGGCCACATTTACTAAGAGCCTTGCAATCTGGAATTGTTTGGCTAGTGTTTCATAAGAAATTTTTTAATCTAAAATTTGCAAGTTATTTTTTTGTCACTCTCTGCCCCAACTTTTAATTTTGAAAATTTCAAATTGACAAAAAAGAACAGAACATTGAGCGTCTGGATGGAATAATTGTTAATGTTTTGCCTTTTCTGCTTTATCTCTCTGTCTATATACACACACATTCAATTTTGGGTTTAATCATTTTAAAGTATACTGCAGATATTATAACCCTTTACTCCTAAATATGTAAGCATTTGTCTGCTAAGAATAAGGGCATTCTTCTATCTAACACCAATACTATTATTATACCTAAGAATCCATAATACCCTCTAATATCCAGTTCATATTAAAATTTCCCAGATGTTCCAAGAATATATTTATACCTGTTTTTTTCATTTTGAGCCAGATTTCATTCAAGGGTCACACATTTGGTTGTGATTTTTCTCCGTACTTTTTGAGACTTCTTGATATATGCCTATCATTCATGAGTAGGGATTTATATTCTAGTCACCCTCTGGCCATTTTAATCTCTGAATAATAGCTTTAGTCTTTGTTTGTTGTCGGCTTATAGGAACACTCAAGAATAGGCTTTTCATTTGAAGAGTCGTTATATAGTTATTCAGCATATTCCTTTCATATATTTAATAAGGGCCTACTATACATCAGACATCATTTTTATAGGTGCTTGGAGGTGAGATGGAACAGGAAAGGTAAGGGAGTTTCAAGCTAGTGGGAACAGAGGAGGGGGCAGTTAAAACTTCCTTATTAAGCCAAGTTGGTACCATATACGTGAGAATGCTAAGTTTGTATTATGGCAGTAGTAGCCTGACTTTCACCTTAAATTAGGTAGGAAATGCCATGTTTTACTTGAACAACATAGCTGCTTTTGTGTATTTTGTTAAATAGTTAAATATTTTGAAAATATTTCTTTTCTAAATTAGCCAAATATGTTGTATTTTCAGAAGCAGAGAAGTTCCATTTCTTCTACCAGTCATTCAGGTTATCTAGTGTGAGCAGCTAAAATCTGTCTAAAGAGTAGAATTGACATTTCAGGCTTATATAAAGAATTCTGCAACATAAGCTTCAAAGGTCCCCCTTTTTTGGTGAAAATAGAATTTACTACTAAAATCCAGCCAGCAGCTGGGAGTGGAGGGAGACTGGTCAAAGGAGAGGAGGAATATGAGTGAAGGTAGGGCAAAGAGGAGGCTCCCTCCCTGCAGGGGGCATCAGAGGCCTACAGCCAGCAAGTCAAATGACAGTGTGATTTCTGCGTGATGGCATAATATGGGGGCTTTAAGCTAAATGTGGCTTCAGGAGAGTGGGAAGTATACATGTGAATCATTAACCAGTAAGTTACCTGTAAGCTTTAGGCCAAAGAGCCATGATGATGATGTGGTGCTGGAGTATAGATTTGGAAGCTGTTGCTTGCTGAAATCATTGAATGCTTTAGGCTCATTTATCCTGCAGGTACTTAAGCCCAGAAGGGTCAGCAGAAGACCCCTTCCAAACACTGCCTCCTAGTGACAGAGATCATCACTGACAGTCTCTCAGAGCAAGGAGAGGTGACCAGGAGGTGGCTTTGTAGTTATTGGAAGCGGCCAAAGCCCATTTTTGGACAGTTCCGTGCTTATAGACAAAAGGTTCACAAATTTATAGAGTGAGAATGGTTGTGAAGCATGCTCTTACACATATAAACATAGAGACTGACTTTTTGAAATTTAAAAACATGTTTTAAATGTTCAAATGTACCCAGCATTTCAACTTGATTTTGTTTATGTGAACCTCCTCTCTATTATCAGCCAAAAATATGAGTAAGTAAAAGAAAGAGGAACATACCAAGAAGTTTTCACCCTCAAAGTTTGCCAGTGGTGAGGGAGAGTCATGGAGTTTGGGCCTAACTTACTTGAACCCTCTCTACATGCAGTGGGAATGATGGTCTCTTTGCTGTTCCACTGGGGGATGTGGATGAATAAAGCTCCAGCATCATTTTGTCCATCGCTGAGAAGTAGCTTTAATGCCTCTGCAGTGGTGGAAGGACGGGATGCTATAGTCCTCTCCAGGACCACCAGCTCTGTGTTGGACCATTTGTCTCCACCATTGTGATGGAATCATTTATTTGTCAGGGAATAGTGCCAATGTGTTTGTCCTTTCGCTTTCTATTTTCATAGGAAGTCTGTGAGGCTGAACTGGAAGAAGCTCAGCTGATACTATATTCCCAAACCAAAATCTCACAGTTGAGGAGGACACATTTTTAGTGTCCATGACACCTGGCAATCTATTTGCTTAACATATTTATGTACATACACGTGTATTACATACACAGTATGTATATAATATACATTTCCATCCCTCCACGCAATACAGAGGTACATTGCGTCTGTATTCTGGTTATCAGAATGCAACTAAGATTTTCACGGGCTTAGCTTTATGTTATAAAGAATTTGTATGATTCTGAGTTCAAACAGGCTATATTTTTATAATGCCATGATTCTTTTAAATCACTAACGTGCATGAAATTATAAAGCACAAAAATACTGAAGCAACTTTGCAATAACAAAAAATTAGTGAATGCACAAGGATTCTAACATTTTGTTTTGCTATTGTTTCCTTAAGCTGCAACTCCATTTTGAATTTGAATACCAGACCAAAGTAGATGGTGAGATAATACTTCATCTTTATGACAAAGGAGGAATTGAGCAAACAGTTTGTATGTTGGATGGTGTATTTGCATTTATTTTACTGGATACTGCCAATAAGAAAGTATTCTTGGGCAGAGATACCTATGGAGTCAGACCTTTGTTTAAAGCTGTGACAGAAGATGGATTTTTGGCCGTGTGTTCAGAAGCTAAAGGTAATGATAGAATTTTACTGTAGATTTTCATTGTCCTGATCCTGTGTTTTCTTTTAAATAATATTTATAAATCTAATCCTATGCATATTTACATACAGGGCAACCCAGATGTTTTACAAGTGACTATGTGAGTCATGGACTTTCTGAGCTTTTCTTTATAAAGCCAAGGAGCTGGACTCTGCTTTTAGCACTTAAATTCTGTAAACCTTAGAGGATTAAATCTGTAGTAAAGTCATTTAATTTTTTTTGTGTTGATAGGCTCTGCGTCTGGTTTGATCCCATATGTATTTTCAAGTTTTCCTATGTCACATTGTAATGGTAGGGTTGGCTGGCCCTGCAGTTATTGCACTGTGGTACTGTGTCATGGCTATCACACAGACTCATTTTAATTTAGCATTTTTTAAACAGCTTTATTGGTGTATAATTTACATGCCATACAATTCTTCCATTTAAAGTGTACAATTCAGTAGTTTTTAGTATGTTCATAGATATCTGCAACCAGTGCTTCAGTCAATTTTAGAAATGTTTTATCACCTCAAAAATAAAACCCGTAGGGAAATCCCTGGTGGTCCAGTGGTTAGGACTCTGCGCTTTCAGTGCTGAGGGCCCCGGTTCGATTCCTGGTCAGGGGAACTGAGATCCCACAAGTCTCACAATGCGGCCAAAAAAATAAAAATAAACCTTGTACTCTTGAGCTGTCACTCTCCATCACTCCATATCTGTCAGCCATTAAACTTCCTGTCCCCAACTACCTCCTCTACCCCCTTTCCCCCCCAGTCCCAGCCAACCGCCAATCTGCTTTCAGTCTATATGGATTTCCCTATTCTGGGCATTCCATATGAATGGAGTCCTATCATATGTGGTCTTTTGTTACTGGCTTCTATCACTTGGCATAATGTTTCCGAGGTCTGTCTATGTTGTAACATGTATCAGTATTTACTTTTTATGGCCAAAAGATACTCCATTGCATGGATATACCATGTTCTGTTTATCCACTGTTAATCCTTTTGTCAGTTGATGGACAATTGGCTCTTATGAATAATGCTTCCCTACATACTTGTGTACAAGTTTTTGTGTTTTCATTTCTCTTCGGTGTATACCTAGGAGTGGACTTGCTGGATCATGTGGTTTACTCTGTGTTTATAAATAGCATCAAAAAAAAGAATAAAATACTTGAGAATAAATCTAACAAAAGCAGTGCAAAACTGTATGCTGAAAACTATAAAACATTGTTGAAAGAAATGAAAGAAGATCTAAATAAATTGGAAAGCATACAATGATCGTGGATTGAAGACTTAACATTGTTAAGTTGGCACAGACTCCCCCAATGGATCTACAGATTCAGCATGACCTCTGTCAGAATCCCAGGTGACTTCTTCGTAAAAATTGACAAGCTGACTGTGAAATTCATATGGAATGGCAAAGGCCTCACAATCTTGAGAAAGAATAAAGTAGGAGGATTCTCACTTCTTGACTTCAAAATGTACTACAAAATAACAGTAATCAGGACAGTATGGTACTGGAAGGACAGGCAGATAGAACAGTGGAATAGAACTATGAGTCCAGAAGTGAATCCATACATCTGCAGTCGACAGATTTTCATCAAGGGTTCCAAGACCATTCAATGGGCAAAGAATAGTCTTTTCAACAAATGATGCTGGGACAACTGGACATACACATGCAAAAAAATGAAGTTAAACCGTTACCTCACACCATACATAAAAATTAAAGTGGGTCAAACTCCTAAATGTAAACACTAAAACTATAAATCTTTTAGAAGAAAATATATGGCTAAATCTTCATGACCTTGGATTTTACAAAGATTTCTTAGATATGACCCCGAAAGCACAAGCAACAAAAAAATAAACTGGATTTCATCAGAACTAAACATTCTTGTACTTCAAAGGACACCATCAAGAAAGTGAAAAGACCACCTACAGAATGGAATACTTGTAAATCATATTTAGCATTTTTTGACAATAAAGTTGAGGAAGGCATTCATCTTTTATCTCCTAGCTAGATAGAATGACATCCTAAAATCTGGGCTACCTGCATGTCTGCCTTTTTGCCTCATTCCTTAAATCCTTTCTCACTTACTGTGATCGTATGGCAAAGAAGTATATATGTTATTTACCTAAAGTGCTGTTAGGGAAGCCCAGCAAAGAGAACACAAAGGAAAAGCAGACTCCATACTTCCACTGTGTCTCCGAAACCTTGATATGGCATAACGGTCTCACATCTGATTTACCCTCTGAAATTTCTTGACTTGTGATTTTTTTTTACATCCTTAACACTGCCCTTTTCTAAACAACATGATCTCATCTAGAATACTGTACTGCCACCGTTTTCCTTTCTCAGTGCTTTTAGAATAGCCTGTCAAAAACTCATTTGGTCATGGTGCTCCCTGCTTAAAATCTTGTAACTGCTTCTCATCCCCTACAGGAGTTATGTGGCTAGCTTGAGGTCTGCTAGCTGGTGATGGGACCTGGGGCTCGTCTGCTGTTTGAATTCCACACTACACAGTAGATTCCTGGGTCAACAAACTCAAATTATAAATCATAATAAGTATTCTGTGTAGATAGGCTGTTACTGTTTATAATAAACCACTGATTTTTTTTTTTAATCACAGATCATGGTGATGTCAAGTTGGTTACTTCCTGTGAGAGCTTATTGAGGAAATTTAAATTATAATGTTTAATTCACACACAGTATATAATAGCTACGTAAGGGACAGATGTCTGACTTCTTAATAGCTGAGTTTAAAGTATGTAATGGTGGATCATTTTGCTTGTTAAAGGGCTGGGAACCATAGCTATTTTCTTAAGATACCTCAGTGATGACAAGTGACTACCAGGATATCATAAAATTAAGTTTCAAGTCCTTCTCTTTGCTTAATAAATGTATCTTTTCTTGTATTTGTTTGCTTTAGTGAAGAAAATAGATTTTTTAAAATCAGAAATTCCAGCTAGGGAGAAGAAATTGAACACTGAAGATTTTCCTATTGCCTTGAATTACTAGAAACCAGTGTAATTTTGCTGTGCATCTCTTTACCACTATTACCTTTCTAGTAAGTAGATGGTAGGGTTTTGAGTGATTATATTTTTCCAGTTTTGCTTATGTAATGGACACGTATTTGTATTAAAGAGGGAAGATGAATAGGAATTTAGAGGATATTAACTAATCATGAAAGGTACTGTGAAGTATTACCCTCATTTGAATAAATTTATCTTTTTGAATATGTAGGTCTCATTAACTTGAAGCACTCCATGACTCCTTTTTTAAAAGTGGAGCCTTTTCTCCCAGGACACTATGAAGTTTTGGATTTAAAGCCAAATGGCAAAGTAGCATCAGTGGAAATGGTTAAATATCATCACTGTAGAGATGAGCCTCTGCATGCCCTGTATGACAGTGTGGAGAAACTCTTCCCAGGTAAGAAAGCAGAAGTCCACGCACCTGTTCCCCACCTCTCTCCCCAAAAGGAAAACTGTACTCTCAAATCACTGGAATGATGTAAGTTCGAAAATCTGTTCCTTTTTTTTTTTTTTTTTTTTTTGTGGTACGTGGGCCTCTCACTGTTGTGGCCTCTCCCGTTGCGGAGCCCAGGCTCCCGACGCACAGGCTCAGCGGCCACAGCTCACGGGCCCAGCTGCTCTGCGGCACGTGGGATCTTCCCGGACCGGGGCACGAACCCGCGTCCCCTGCATCAGCAGGCGGACTCTCAACCACTGTGCCACCAGGGAAGCCCTCTGTTTCCTTTTTAATTTGGAGGTGACACATTGCAATTTGTCCAGCTTCACTGTTGAGCAAATGCCATCATGATAGAGGTAGATGATTGTGTACCCATTTCAGTAAATAATTCAGCCCAGGCTCTTCTGCAGCTATTTAATTTCCTTTATGTATTAATAGGTTTTGAGATAGAAACTGTGAAGAACAACCTCCGAATCCTTTTTGACAGTGCCATTAAGAAACGTTTGATGACAGACAGAAGGATTGGCTGCCTTTTATCAGGTGAAGTCAGTTTAAAAACCCAATTGTATTTAGTGCATATTTAAGTTAAATGATTTATAGCTATCCTGGAGGTTTTGACTATAAAATACTTACTATATGATTTAATCTTTCCTCCATTATAGGATGAAAAAGTTTTCTGTAAGTTGCTTTCAATATTCATAATAATGTAGCAACTTAAAGTGATACTATAATTATATTGGTACAAGTGAGCTAGTAAACATTCTTTAGAATGTTCCCTGTCCTCCTACTCCACCATCTCGATACGAGTCCTAGAATGTGTGTAGTGGTTTTTAACCAATTCAAATACTGTTACCGTTATCACAGGTTAAATGTTAGATTTTTCTTATTCAAGTTGATTTTTCAGTTTATAAAACTTAGGGATTTTAAATGGTAAAACTCTAATCTTAGTGCTTAATAGGAATGTAAATCATATCTGTCCCTCTCTTATGTACGGTCCATAACCACTACACTTCCTGTCTTGCTCGTAGGTGGCTTGGATTCCAGTTTGGTTGCTGCCATCCTGTTGAAGCAGCTAAAAGAGGCCCAAGTACAGTATCCTCTCCAGACATTTGCGATTGGCATGGAAGACAGTCCCGATTTACTAGCTGCTAGAAAGGTAAGACACTGTCTTTGCCTGTTATGTAGTTAAGACAGACTTGTTAGTAATTGATGGTTCTATACTTTGCTGCTGCATTGACTTAGGTAAGTGTTTTGAATTAAATATGTTAAAATGGAATGAAATGCCTGTTGAATATCAACTATGTTGTACACTGTATTCTGGGCACTTTTATCTATCAGGGCCCATGCAGTCCGCACAAAGACCCTACGATAATTCCGCCCTTTTGAGAGTTAGGGCATGGTATAGTGGGTGGTTCAGGCTGCAGGCTTTAGAGCCTGACTGCTGGTTTCAAATCCTAGTTCTACCACACAATTCCTCACTTACGCAATGGAAGTAATAGTATCTACTATGGGATAGTTTTGAGGTGAAAATTACATAATACTTCATATAAGTGTGTAGGATAGAACCTAGCGTGTAGTGAGTACTTAGAGAATGTTAGCTATTCTTTTTACTTTTCTTTTTTTTATAAAGTACTGTGTTTAGGGCTTTGGGCAGAGGGGACCTTGTACACATCCAGTGTGCGGGAGACCTCGTTCCCACTTTGGAGAAACTTGCATAGAATGGATGAGAAGGATCAAGCAAGTGGTCCCAAAGCAAGCTGACCAATGCTAAATGGATCCACAATAGCCAGAGAAAACAGAATGAGGGGAGGGGCCACTTAATTGAGGAATAACATCCTGGATGTAAAATTAGGCATTGTGGGAGGGCCAAAAGGAGGTAAAATCTGTGTGAGGGGGAGTGGGGGGCATGCTTGTTAGGGTGAAGTCTTGGAGTGGGAAGAGTGGATGGGAGCTCTACCTCTCAGTGGTTAGTGGAGGGCAGACACTGGCGAAGGCAGGGGAGCCTGACTAGGTGGGGCTTGTATGCAGTGGCCTAGAGAATCATTTCCCCTATTGTGGTGGCCTATGGAATTATTTCCACTTAGTTTGTCTTGTTTAACAACCTTGTTAATTCATAGTGTGTTGTGAACTACAGTCCTCCTTCATTTTCAAGAGTAGTCCTTTTCTTTAAAACACAAGCCTGTGGGTATTTCTTTGTATAATCAGGTGGCAAATCATATTGGGAGCGAACACCATGAAGTCCTCTTTAACTCTGAGGAAGGCATTCAGGTCCTGGATGAAGTCATATTTTCCTTGGAAACTTACGATATTACAACAGTCCGTGCTTCAGTAGGTAAGGTATTTTATGATCCCAAAAAGATTTTTAATACTGAAAAGGTGTAAGGATTAAACAATCCTGTTTCAAGCAGTTGTTTAAAAAAACGTACTCAACAATGAACACAGGTAAAATTCCCGTGTCAGCAATTGTTGAAGACAAGGCCATTTAAGAATTCCTGAAATCTCTTTTGGAGAGGAACAATAAATACATAGTTAAACTTCCACATTTATGGTATCACTGTTTCTATTTCTCCAAAAAGTAGATACATATTTTTTGTACCACCTTTCCCCCAGTTTCTCTGTATAAAAGTTTCTTGGGCTGTATAGGGAAATAGGTCTACATTGTAACTAATTTCTGTAAGGAATGCTCATTTTAGATATATTTTGGTGAATATTCCATCATACGACTTATCAATCAATAACATATTGTGCAACAAGAAATACTAGTTTTACCCTGTGGATACACACTTGAGATTAGAAGTATGCTCCCAATCAGACTGATCTAATTTTGCTGAGCCTCTTAATATGCTACTTGCTTAGATATGGCTCTCTTAAGGGATGCAGAATCTGACAGGACTCCATTGTTAACTTGAGGGTCTGCATCCTCATGCTATAAACTTTGCAGTAACAGTACAGAGGTGCTGTCTCTCCCAAGGAAGCAAAAATTCGTTCTTGAAGGGCAAAAAAATCTTAGGTATTACAGTGGTTTCTGGCCTTCCAAAGGGCAACGGTACATCAACAGCAATACGGTATATCTGGTACTGATATTTCATTGGTGAAGGAGATTAGGGAAAAAGATCTAAAAGATATCCCTAGGGAGGTGATAATGAAAAAACAGTTAAGAACAGACACTGGTTTACAGGGATGTGGAGCAGGAACCAACCAGCATCTTTTTTTTTTCGGTACGCGGGCCTCTCACTGTTGTGGCCTCTCCCGTTGCGGAGCACAGGCTCCGGACGCACAGGCTCAGCGGCCATGGCTCACGGGCCCAGCCGCTTCACGGCATGTGGGATCCTCCCAGACCGGGGCACGAACCCGCGTCCCCTGCATCGGCAGGCAGACTCTCAACCACTGTGCCACCAGGGAAGCCAGCATCTTTTAATGATGCAATATTCTTAACTGTATTTGAAATATGCTGAATGGGGAATAAGTATCAGGAAAAAAGCCCCGAATAAAAATTAAGCTACCAAAGCCCTAACTTTTAACTTTTTTATAGTGATACTGGTGTGAAAGTTACCACATTTAAGATATTTGAGTCATTGTTCAGCAAAATTTTTTAGCATTTTTAACGTTGTTTAGCAAAATTTTCAGATAGACATTCTTGGTCTGAAAGCAGTAACATTTTAAAACCTACATATAAAATTGTGGAAGGGTTTTGGGGTATTTCATCACAACAGTACAACTTTTGGATTAAGTACATAAAAAGGTAGATACCATATAAAGATATTGTAGCTATAAGGTCATTTTTTTGCAAACTACTTTATATTAACAGAGAGTCTAGTCTAATAGCAAAGCTTGCAGTCATTTCCAGAAATCAAATAAAAGGCATTTTTGGTAGAGGGTTATGTGGACATTAACAATAATTTCTGTCTCTTTTTTAAGGTATGTACTTAATTTCAAAGTACATTCGGAAGAACACGGATAGCGTAGTGATCTTCTCTGGAGAAGGTTCAGATGAACTTACACAGGGTTACATATATTTTCACAAGGTAAGCATTCTCAAATGGAGGGATATTGATCCTAGGGGAAGAAAAGTATGAATTATTATTTACCTATTTTCTTATCTTTTTTGCTATAACAGTAGCACTTTGAATATCTTGTGAGGCATATCAGGAAATCTGATAGTGTCTGTATTTTGCGGGGAGAAAGAAGTCTTAATAGTGTCAGATAATATCTTTTTTTAAACTAGTTAAGCCTGAGAATCATGTTTCTGCTTTTAGTCCCCTATGGTCTTATGGCTGTTGTACAGCATGTCATTTTATTTGTTCTAGCACTAGCAGCCTTGGTGTGAGGGAAGGTACGTTTTATCAAGCATTTACTCCCTTCCCTAAGCTCTGTTTGGCTTTTTGTCTTACCCACCTTTAGAATTGGAGTTACGTGTACGAGTAAGATATAAAAACTGTTTCATGTGCCAGAAGCAAAGCTTGTGGGTGTATTTGTAACTTCAGCTCTGTTTGCAAAATAGGCTCCTTCCCCTGAGAAGGCCGAGGAGGAGAGTGAGCGGCTTCTGAAGGAACTGTATTTGTTTGATGTTCTCCGAGCAGATCGGACTACTGCTGCCCATGGGTAAACGTGGTATTTTAGGAAGCGATTGTAAAAATAACCTCAAAAAACAAAAGGCTCAGTGGTCGATTTCTTTCTTTCCAGTTAGCATATGTTGCAAAGTATGCCTTCTATAGAGAAAACGAAGCTTGTCTGTTAGTGCAAAGGGATTAGGCTGAATCAGAGTGCTGTTGTCATGGTGAGAGGACATGGATAGGCAGTTTGAGATGGAGTTCCCATCTTGAAAGCACAACATCTTGCCCACTTCTGGGCAACTGAGATGGAAGGCACTTGAAACCTTTTTTTTTAGTTTTTTTTAAGAGAAATAAAGATTATATACCTTCATGTTGCGAGCGTTGAGCTCCTGCCATGCCAGTTTGATGCTGTGGGGACCATGTGTGGTGAGAGGGAAGCGAAGATGCAAGAGATTTGATTAGCTTATAAAACAAGGTTTCTTTGGTATCATTTCTGGTTGGCTAAACTTTTCACTTTTTAAAGCTGGTCATGTTGGAGAATTGAAGACTCTTACTGTACGTGATAAACAACCAATATCAACTCTTAGTTGCTTCTACCAAATCACACTTAGATTAGAAAATAATATGAGGTTGGGGAATGAACTGAATTCAAACATTTTTACTACTAACTGATGAATAACTTACATTCAGTATAAACCAGTGTTCCACAGTGTTTCATCAAAGGCCACATCATCTGTTTCTTGAATCCTGGGGACCCTGGTTAGGACAAGCAGATAGGGTAATAACCACAGATTAGCATTACAGTTTTTTAACAGGATGAGAGATGGTCTCACCTAGAAAAAACTGTAGTCAGAAAAGTCCAGGCAAAGTACGTTCTTAATGATCAGGTCACGCATTCTTTTTCTGATTTTTGAGATATTTAATAGTTTACAGAAGGGAAGGTAAAAGTAATTATTCTCCAGTAGTTTGTTTCACTCTCTAGATGATGCAATATGTACTCTGAATGAAGGTTTTTGTATTCATGCATTAGGGTAGGGCAGTTACTTAGGATTATAAAAATGACTTTATAATCTTAACATTACTTAGAGGCTAAGTGAATTCCTAGGAAACAAAGTCTGAATCTAAACAGACAGGCACTAAATATCCATTTTAATTTACATGTTGTTCTTTTCCTTTTTAAGCCTTGAACTGAGAGTCCCCTTCCTGGATCATCGATTTTCTTCCTATTACATGTCTCTGCCACCAGATATGAGAATCCCCAAGGTGGGTGAATCAAGATAAAAACTGTCAAAAAACCATTGATAATGGTTATATTTAGAACTTTCACTGACACTCCTTTTATTTTCATGTCAGAACGGGATAGAAAAACATCTTCTGAGAGAGACATTTGAGGACTCCAATCTGATACCTAAAGAGATTCTCTGGCGACCAAAAGAAGCCTTCAGTGATGGAATAACCTCAGTTAAGAATTCCTGGTTTAGGATTTTACAGGAATACATTGACCATCAGGTATCATGTCTTTAAAAGTATTTTCTGGAATAGGATAATTTGGATGCAGAGTAGTAATCACTGTTCATTTTGTATTTAATTTAAAAGTCTGTGTCTGCAGGAGAGATGCCCTATAAACAATACTTCTTTTAAAGAATTCTGTAAGAATAAAGTGGCATCTAGAATAGAGAGAGGAGACTTACCAGTCATCACTGACTTTTAAAAAAAAATTTATTTATTTTTGGCTGCATTGGGTCTTCATGGCTGCACGCGGGCTTTCTCTAGTTGCGGCGAGCGGGGGCTATTCTTCGCTGTGGTGCACAGGCTTCTCATTGCGGTGGCTTCTCTTGTTGCAGAGCACGGGCTCTAGGCGTGTAGGCTTCAGCTGTAGCACGCGGGTTCAGTAGTTGTGGTACGTGGGCTCTAGAGTGTGGGCTCAGTAGTAGTGGCGCATTGGCTTAGTTGCTCCGCGGCATGTGGGATCTTCCCAGATGAGGGCTCGAACCCATGTCCCCTGCATTGGCAGGCAGATTCTTAACCACTGTGCTACCAGGGAAGCCCCCTGACTTTCATCTTACACATTTTTGGGCACCTGTTGGGTGCCAGACGTTATTAGGCACAAATGAATCAAACACTTAGAGCCACCACTTAGAAGTATGCATGTGAATGTTCCTTAAAGGTCGCTGAAGCCATGTATATTAGGGTATTTTAGCCTTTTCTAAGTGATCCAAAGAGTCTCTCTCACAAGATATATATAGACATGCCTTTTCTTTTTTGTTTTTTTGTTTTTTTTTTTTGGTGTGTGTGTGAAGCCAGATTAAATACAAGTATTTCCATGCTGGTTAAAAACCATTTCGCTTCTATCTTGTTATTCTTGCAGGTTGATGACGCGGTGATGGCAAGCGCAGCCCAAAAATTTGCCGTCAATACTCCCAAAACGAAAGAAGGCTATTACTACCGTCAGATCTTTGAACGCCACTACCCGGGCCGCGCTGACTGGCTGCCTCATTACTGGATGCCCAGGTGGACTAGCGCCACTGACCCTTCCGCCCGCACTCTGACCCATTACAAGGCCACTGCCAAAGCTTAGGTATTCCCTGAGCCGTGGAGTGAAAGTAAACATTTCTTCTCATTGTGAAGGGTAGGGGGCTTGGGGGCAGGAAGGGTCAATGGCCCAGGCTTGCTTGGGTGTGAAAAAATAAAAGTCTTAAATCTGAAACATTGCTATAGTCATTTATATTCATACAGCCCCCTCATCAGAGGTAGCTAGAAACGGAACAGCTTTCACTGTATCACAATAAGAGAGTGAGCTAGGAAAGGGGAAACAGTCTGATGTTTGGGAAGCCTCACACGCCCTCTCCTGGCAGAGCTACTGTAGAGGACTTTCAGGTCTCATGTCAGCGGGGCCTCCTTCCAGGCCTTGCCTCATCTGCATGTGGTCCTCCTCTGACTTCCTTAGTTCTTTCTGCATTCCTAACAGCTGACTAGTTACACTCTGGAGAGGTAAGTCCTTTCTAAGACTTTGACAGCTCTATTTTGTAAGATATGTTGACTGAAAACTGCACAGCCTAAAAGTTGAGAATTAAGTCATCAGAAAATCTGCCAAATAAAACTTACTTAAGCCCAGAAGACAGCCTCTCAGATTGTTCTGAGGGACTGGTCCACAGAAGTAAGGGAGGAGCCAGGATATATAGGAGGTTTTGCAACAAAGACCAGGTAGTCCGGAACATCAAAAGATTACTGTTAAAACCAAACATCTCAAGTTAATGAATTTAGTGCATTTCTCTGTATAGGAGGAGGCAAGAGTCTGGGCTGATTGAAATCATTCCTTTGATATGCTTCTTAACTGTCTAGGGCCAGTATCCTACTTTTCTCCATCGTGAATCCCCTCAGGGTGCACAGTGGCAGGTGGCTGATGGCTTGATGGCCGCAATATCCTTTGCTTACTGATACGGCAGACAACAGTTCTCATCCACGGATAGTAATTTATATTTTTTTTCTGTTGAGCCAATGTCTCTTCTGGAACTATCGTTGTAAATCACGAGTCAGCAAATTTTTTCACGGCTAGACAGTAAATATTTTCGGCTTTGCAGACCTCTTGGAGCTGTTCAGCTCTGCCATTATGGTGCAAAAGCAGCCACAGACAGTATGGAAACTAATGGGCAAGGCCATATGCAAACATATGGGCATGGCTGTGTTGTATTAAAACTTCATAAAAACAGGCAGTGGGCTGGATTTGGCCCATTGGCCATACTTTGCCAAGCCCTGTTCTAGAGCCAGGCATTTCTGATAAAAGGAAAAAGCATTCCAAAACTAGTTGGAAGAAGAGAAAATATAACAAGGAAACATTCAATGAACAGGTAGATTTTCATTTGATTGCTCATTGGTTATTTAAGGACAGGATTTTGAAATATATTTTTAAAATGAATTTAGTTATTACAAATTTTTGAAGAGGAAACTGCTGATGCACAGGTAAATAAAAGAATGCTTCATGGGAAGAGTGAGTAGGCCAGGAATTCAGCTGGTAAGTTGGAAGTTGGGGACTGTTTAAGCCTACCTGTTGGCCTTCACTTATTTTTAAAAAGTCTAAACATTCTCTGACATAAATCTTACCAATGTTATCTTAGGTCAGTCTCCCAAAGCAACAGAAAAAAAAGCAAAAGTAAACAAATGGGACCCAATCAAATGCACAAACTTCTGTACCGCAAAGGAAACCATAAAACAGACAACCTACGGAATGGGAGAAAATAATTCGCAAATGATGTGATGGACAAGGGTTTAATTTCCAAAATAAGCATCTCATACAACTCAGCAACAACAAAAATACCCAACTGGGTAATGGGCAGAAGACCTAAATAGACATTTCTCCAAACAAGACATAGAGATGGCCAACAGGCACATGGAAAGGTGTTCAACGTCGTTGCTAGTTATTAGAGAAATGCAAATAAAAACTACAATAAGGTACCACCTCACACTGGTCAGAATGGTCATCATTAAAAAGTCTACAAATTCTGGAGAGGGTGTGGAGTGAAGGGAACCCCCCTCCTACACTGTTGGTGGGAATGTAAATTGGTGCAGCCACTATGGAGAGCAGTATGAAGGGTCCTTGAAAAACTAAAATAGAACTACCATATGACCCAGCAATCCACTCCTGGGCATATACCCAGACAAAACTCTAATTTGAAAAGGTACATGGACACCAATGTTCAAAGCAGCACTATTCACAATAGCCAAGACATGAAAACAACCTAAATGTCCATGAATGGATAAAGAAGATGTGGTACTTATATACAATGGAATATTAGTCATAAAACAAGAATGAAATAATGCCATTTCCAGCAACATGGATGGACCTGGAGATTATCATACTAAATGAAGTCAGAAAGAAATACCATATGACATCACTTACACGTGGAATCTAAAATATGACACAAATGAAATTATCTACGAAACAAACAGACTCACAGAGAACAGACTTGTGGTTTCCAGGGGGGAGGGAGGTGGGAGGTAGGGGAGGGATGCACTGGGAGTTTGGGGTTAGCAGATGCAAGCTATTTATATAGAATGGATAAACAAGGGGACTATCTTCAATATCCTGTGATAAACCAGAATGAAAAAGAATATGAAGAATAATGTATTAATATATATGCAAAACTGAATCACTTTGCTGTAAGCAGAAATTAACACAATACTGTAAATACTTCAATAAAATAAATTTTTAAAAGTCTCTAGAAAGCCGAGGAAATGTCATTAATTAATATTGGGTGACTCTTAATGATAATCTTGTACTTGTAAGTGCTTGAATTGCTTAAACCCGGCATGATTTGATGCCAGGCATGTTCATTCTTCGGGCAGCCTCACCCAGCCAAGCTAAGTGACACCAGAATGCTTGGGAGACTTAGCTGATAGTGACTACCGAGGGTGCACTGTAAGATTAAGGTATGCCGTAAACTTCAAACTGCCAGTTTTTGAGGGTATGAGCTTGGGCTTCAGATTTTTAACTTTAGTGACTCTGTGATCTGGTGTCGTTTTGGATACCACCCAAAAGCTTGACAGTAGAGATACTCCGTCCTGCAGGTCAACCATGACTGCAGCAACTCCCTAGATAACAAACTGCCTGTGAGACCTACATAATGTGCTAGGCACATGGTATAAAGTGAGCCTTTTCTTCTGCAGCTGAAGTAGTTGAAGAAACTGTAGCCACTGGGACATGTGCACATGACTTAGCAGCTACATACAGGCCAAGCCTGCTTTCCTGGACTTTTCTGATATTGATGACTCAGTGCTAAGGAGGCATGTGGTTTCTAATCCACACAGCACTGTTACCAACAGATAATCTAATCCCTTCAGCAGAAACTAAAAGATTCTTAGCTGATCTTGTCCTGCCTTTTCAACCTCATTCGCACACCTTAGTGGATGATGTGCCCTTTAAGAGTTGTTTGTTTTTCTTAATGAAATAGTGATATTTGCAGCAACACGGATGGACCTAGAGATTATCATACTGAGTGAAGTAAGTCAGACAGAGAAAGACAAACACTGTGTGATATCACTTACATGTGGAATCTTTAAAATAATACAAATGAATTTATTTATAAAACAGAAAGACTGAGCTTCCCTGGTGGTGCAGTGGTTGAGAGTCTGCCTGCCGATGCAGGGGACACAGGTTCGTGCCCCGGTCTGGGAAGATCCCACATGCCGCAGAGCGGCTGGGCCGTGAGCCATGGCTGCTGAGCCTGCACGTCCGGAGCCTGGGCTCCATGACGGGAGAGGGCCGCGTACCGCAAAAAAAAAACCAGGAAGACTCACAGACATAGAAAACAGACTTAGGGTTACCAAAGGAAAAAGGGGGAGGGGAAGGGATAAATTATATATTTTATATATATAACATATATATTATATATATGTTATATATATATAAATATAAAAATATATAACAGATATATAGAAAATAGATAAGGATTTACTATGTAGCACAGGGAACTATATTCAATATCTTGTAATAACCTATAATGGAAAAGAATCTGAAACAAATATATATATATGAGAATGTACATATATATATAATTGAATCACTTTGCTGTACACCTGACACTAACAATATTGTAAATCAGCCATGCTTCAATTTAAAAGATTGTTTTCACCTTAATACTGTAGAAAACTTTATAGTTTTGATAGATATATTTCCATTAAAAAAATGAAATATTAGAAACACCTCAATCCTACCACTGTTTTCAATAATTTTAACATTTTCTTGCAGAGCTTTAGCTGTAAAAGCACAGTTGTACCTATGCAAGAATATGATCTTAGTTAAATAAGGCCTCAAAGCTTAAATCCTTTACAAGGAAAAGAGAAAAAGGAACTAACCTTGGGCCTGCTGGTGTCAGACCATTGTATGAATACCTTGTTGAAGCCTCAGAGCCTGCTCCTTGATTCCTCCTACCTTGGGGTTGCCTTAGTTTGGTCTTGAGTCTGAGATAACAGATTCTTGGAGTGGGTCCCCATGTGGGGGAAAAGCCGGCCACAGGGAGGCAGTTCCATATGGCTCTAAACCTGTGCAGTGGATAAATCACAACATCAAGCATGTACCTACCAACTGTTGTACTTTATTGCATTAGCTCATTTAGTGAGTTAACCGTCATTCTGAGGAAGTGTGGCAGATTTTATTTTCCACAAGTGGCCACAGCAGTATTTCTGGTCTCACAGACTGCCAGAGACTTGCTGTGCCCTTGGAGAAGCAGTGTGTTTTCCCTCTTCTTGAGCCTGGGAAGAATTTTATGATTGCCTTGACTGGTAGAATCTACTAGAAAGTGACCTCTGAGGATAGGTCACAAAAGGCAAATCGGCCTCTGCTTTCTCTCTCTCCATGTGTGTCGTAAGGAAGCCCGGGCCACACGGAGAGGCCATGTGTAAGAGGGCTGACAGCCCCAGCCATGGTCTCAGTCATGTCAATCACCAGGGGTGGGGTGAGTGAACCCCCAGATGATTCCAGCTCCTAGTCTGAGCCTTCCGGCTGAGGCCCCCTTCATGGGGAGCAGAGATAAGCCATCCCTGCTGTGCTCCATCCAAATTCCTGACTCATCAATCCTTGAGCCTAATAAATGGTTGTTGGACACCATTACATTTTGAGATGGTTTCTTACACAGGCATAGTAGCTGGCACAGGTAAGCACTATTACATCTATTTTACACGGGTTAAGTCACTTGCCCAAATCATTCAGCTAATTACTAAGTGGTGGAGCCCCAAGTTAGCCAGACAGATTGGCTCTAGAGTCTTTGTGGTGTTCTTTCCTGACTATCCTCCCAATACCAGTGTGAAACTACAGGCCGGGTCTCTGCTGTGAATTAGGAACTGGGGGAAAGGGGCTTCTCTAGAGCTAAGTTGAGAGCAGAAGCAGGGAGAGATGGGTTACCTCCCAGGCGAGGCCAGTGATGCTAATCATTTTCTGTAAAGGGCTAGGTTAGATGATGAGAAAACAATCCCAAATTTTCAGTGCATTACCACAACAAAAGTTATTTCTTGCTCAAACTGTATGTTCATCTGGGTCTTGGGGGGGCTCTGCTCATTGTTGAGGGGGTTATAGTCACTCTGGGACTCAGCTGATGGAGACACAATCTTGACACATACTTCCAAGACCAGCAAGGCAGGGGATGAAGACAGTGGTGACTCATGTACCGTGACTTAGAGCTTCCACCTGCAGAGATACATCACTTTTCCTCACATTTTATGGGCCAAAGCAAGTCACGTGACCACTCTTAACTTCAAGGTTGCATGTACCAGAAAGGGAAACGAGATATGTATTTGGAGAACAGTACTAATGACTTCCCAAATCCACCCTTCAGTCACCAAATAGTTCACTATCTTTCATACACACAAAATACAATCATCAAGAGTGATTTTCAAGAGTGACAACCCAAGAATTCCATGTTGTCATGGCCATATGCCCAGAGTTGAGGATTTCTGGGTGATGGGCTGACGTACAAGGAGGCTCCTCTTCATAAACTTATAAGAAAATTTACCTGTTCAATATACAATAGAAGAGGAATAAAATAACAACAAAACCTATACTCCTCTTTGAGAAGGAAAGAACGGGAGGCATACAGCAAGCCCTGGTGGGTAGCAATTCTGACACCCTGCTCACCAGTCATTTTGAGGGCCCTCCCCCAGAGGCTATAGCAGAAAACTGCCCCTCAAGGATCAGCAGCAGCCAAGACATCACTGTGTGGCTGGGAGGAGGCAGGAGTGAGAGAGCTGGTGGAAGTGGGGAATGCTTTCAGGGGGGAAGGCTGATTTCCAGCAATAAAGTTAATTTAACTCATGCCATACTAATTTTGGTTACCCAGAACCAAAGGTCACCCTTCCTGAATGCTCAAGACTGCTCTCAAAGCTATAATCCTGTGAGGTGTATACTGTTGAGCTCATCCACATTCTATAGATGCGAAGTGTGGGGGAGAGGTGTTAGGTTACATGCCCCAGGTCACATAGCTAATAAGTAATCAGAGTGGGGTATTTGATCCCAGGTTCAAGAATTTTAGGGGCTTTGAACTTAACCCCTACCCTGTGTTACCTTTCAAAGGATTAGAGTATAGAAAATAATTAGGTGCATGGAAAAAATATAATTCCGAGATTTTTCTCTAATTCTCTATTTTAAATGGGATTATATACTCCATTTAATGGATAGTTCAGAAGTTATTTAACATACCTACTAATTTAAGCATAAGATAATTTCTTTAAAATTTGTTTTCAAAAAATTTGTTATGAACACAAAGAAGCACACATTACTTAGTTCAATTTAGATTTTATGTGATTTAGAGTTTATGTGAATTCTTACCTGACCTCAGGCCCTAGCTAGCCAGTAAATGGATGCCAAAAATTAATTTATAATCCTCTTTGCAACTTGCAGAATTTTCAGTGATGCTAGGAAAAAAGCCATACTCAAATTATTAGTGTATTTTAGAAACTGGTTGTTGCGGTATAAAATATTTTATTTCTGAGGGCTAATATAATACATAAGACCACAAGGTGACAGCCAAGACACATGATTTTCTCTTCAGACATTTTATGATTTTTCTCAAATGTAGTAATGCATACAAACTTTTATGCCAAATTGGAGAAATGACACATTCATTTCACGGAATAAATCCAAGCACAGAAGCTCCACAGTTTGTGATAGGTAATAAGCGAACAGTTTTAACTTGCTAACAGCATATGGTTCTTGTTCAGGCCAGTATGAGCTATATATGTATTTTTTCCTGAACCTTCTATCTTCCTCCTCTTTGATCCGCCACCCTAAACGTACCTGTACAGAGTGTGTTCTAAAAAGGTTAAGATCTCTCATAGTCAAAGTTAAGAAGGAATGTGGACAACCCCGATCTGATTTTATTTGCCTTTTGAGCAATCAAATCTACACAAACCGTCATCTATATGATCACCCACTCTAGCGAGCCCTGCCTCATCTCAGTTTATTCTAATCCAGCTAAAAGACCATACAGCATGCTCTAAATTTTTTTTTACAGATGGTGTGGACATTCAAAAATTTGAAGGCCATGGTCCTAGTAGATAAAGTTCAAACTCCCTTTGCACAGCATACAAGAAGTCCTGGCATGATTTGGCTGCACCCATGCTTCACCTTTCCCGCTCAAGCAATTGTAAACTGTGTATAGTTCCAGAACACATCAGGACGTGAGGAAAACAGAGGATAGGACAGTGGGAAAAGCTAAGCAAAGATGAAGTTCTGCTAATGTCCATTCTTAGCTTGTTCCCATGGGGATAGTAAAAGGCATCAAAAATTATCCTACCTTTAGGCACAAGGCCAGGTTTTTGCCTGCCTGTATCAGTCAGCCCTTGCCCAGGGATACCCTTGGAGGAAGGCAAAAACCTTTCAGGCACTTCCAGGCTAGGGAATACTCATCAGCTGAGGGCAATTCTCTGGAGAAGGCTGCCTTGTGAGCTGTAGTGGAGAGCTTTCACAGCAGCTGGAGAATTCAGCGAGCCAATCTGGTTAAGGGAGGGGATGGGGTGAATGAAGTACCCAACAGCACTACTACATTTTGCCACACTGATGTCTACAAATCTGTAAGTACCTTTACAGAAATGATAATCGTGTGAGAAATCTACCATTTTATTCTCCATCAACACACTAATTGTAAACTTGATAACTTGTAGCCTTGAGGCTTTTTTTCTTTTCCTTTAAACATGGTTCTATTTTGGTTAGCTAGTCTTTTTAAAACCTAGCTTTTTCTCCCTAAATACTTTAGTCTCTAAGTTTTCCTTTGTACCTGGCTAATTTCTTTTCACGGTTAAGATTTACCTCAGATGCCCATTTTTCGGGGAAGCCTTCCCCGATCCTTCTAAAGCTGGGATGTTCTGCTACTCAGTTCTCATAAAACTTCATATATTCCTATATCATTATGTTATGGCAATGCTGTAGGATTATCCCACAATGTGTCTGAATCACTCAGGGCTTGGTCAGGAAAACAGAAGCCACTCCATGTTTTCTGGGCATACAGGATTTGCTACAGGAATTAGAGGCTTACTTGACTGTAGGAAGAACTGAGGAGTAATGAAGTATGGGAAGCCGCTGCAGATGGGAAGGAAGGAGGCTGACACTGAAGAAGATCTGGCCCAAAGTAACAACTCACCAGGAAGCTGCTGCGACTCTCTCGGAGAAGCACTCTCACAGCCTCGGGGCGCAGCAGCCACACGGGTGGTCCCCAAGAGTTACCCGGGGAGCTGCTGTGCATCTCTCATCTGGTCATGAGTCCAGCTGCAGCTGCCAGTGGAGAATACAGCTTCTCTTCCTCTTCCGCCTTCCAAATCTCCAGCAACTTCTCTTATAGGCAGCTCCACATCCCAGGGAAGGGAATTCTGAGAAGAGACCTTAAAGGGGATAGTGGTGGTGCTGAGTTAACAACAGATCATACAGTGCGGTAGCCCATGATAGATTATGAGCTTCTCCCCAGCTGGAGAATGTATCTTACTCATTTCTATCTTCTTGGTGCCTGGAAGTTCCTGGAAATTAGAGGTACCCAGTAAATGTTCATTAAACGATTGAATAAGTGAATGCAGAGAGGACAACAGCTCCCTGAAACCAGGTGATTTTGTCTGTATTCTTTTTTTTTTTTTTTTTTTTTTTTTTGCTGTACGCAGGCCTCTCACCGTCGCGGCCTCTCCCATTGTGGAGCACAGGGATGCGCAGGCTCAGCGGCCATGGCTCACAGGCCCAGCCGCTCCAAGGCATGTGGGATCCTCCTGGACCAGGGCACGAACCCGTGTCCCCTGCATCGGCAGGCGGACTCTCAACCAGTGCACCACAAGGGAAGCCCTTGGCTGTATTCTAAATGATGCTATGAGCGATCAATGGTCGATCTTCAGAAGAACCTTATATTTCATAACACATGGTAGTGATAATTAGTAATTCAGGATATCTTTCCCATGCTGACCAAAATAGCCAAATTTCTGAAATCTAAAATCCTAGATAGGAAGGCACCTTTGCAATTCAGTGCACTGAAACTGGTAAGGAATGTTAGGTCAGGGAGCCATTCTCCACCATACTGCCTCTCTGACTTCCTTGAGTTCCTTCCAGTTCCTGAGAACCATGTGCATGTTTAGGAAAATGCCACTAGGGGGCACTCTTGCTTCTTTGCCGTAGTAGGTCAAGGTCATTGCCTTTTCTAGACAAGGGAATTGAGTGTAACTGAGAAAGGTTACTTTTTAAAAGCAACTAAACTGTTCCTCAAATTATAACTACAAAATTGACGTTAGCTGACATAAAATACATACCTCTTCAAACAAGAACCAAAACAAACATAAAAATCAAAGAGCCTAACGTCCTCATCTATAATGTTTTCACCACTTCAGAATTACAAGTGGCACTAGAATCTTGTTCTGTTAAGTGTTCCCAGGGGTTCGTCGCCCCATTTACACTGTCCCTGCTTCCCATGCAAGGTGGGATGATTCAGAAGCTTACTGTCTTACTTCCAAAGCCTATGGTGCAGACGGGGCGGAGAGGGTGGGGAAACTTTTTTTTTTAACACAGCAGGTTAGTATGCACTTAAATTAGTTCAAATTATGGCTAGGAAACAGCTGATCATAATAAATAGAGGCAAAGTTGCTACAGTACATGTAGAAATCTTTTCCTTTAAAATCTAAAAATTCCTTCCTAACTAAATTGTCTTTCTCTGTGATTTTTTACACTTTTTTTTTAAGCATAAAAGAAGTACTTATTCATTGACTAAAACCCAGGGAAAAAAAGGTAGGCAAAGAGAAAAAGAAAAAAATGATTAATTTCAGCCCCAATAATGAATAAACATTTTAGTGAGTGTTTTCATAGTCCCATAGTCCTTTATTAATCATTCATTTATATATGTGATTGACTTGGTAGACTCAATACACACTCTATGTTCCAGGCACCATGCTAGGTTTTGACCCTGCAAAGGAAAACAAGATAGACAATCCCTCTCAACAAAGGAGACATAGCCCCTCTCTCTCCGTCTTTCACTGTCTCTATAAATATGTTTCCATATAAATATATATATCTGTCTCTATATGCTTATACATACACTTATATATACATACAGGCACTTATATATATATTTTTTCCAAAAGTATTATACATATTGTTTTGTATCCTGATTTTTTTTTTTTTTTTTCTTCAGTACGCGGGCCTCTCACTGTTGTGGCCTCTCCCGTTGCGGAGCACAGGCTCCGGACGCGCAGGCTCAGTGGCCATGGCTCACGGGCCCAGCCGCTCCGCGGCATGTGGGATCTTCCCGGACCAGGACACGAACCCATGTTCCCTGCATCGGCAGGCGGACACTCAACCACTGCGCCACCAGGGAAGCCCCAGAAGCCCCTGATTTTTTTCCTTAATAATATCCTGATTATTTTTCATATCATTAAATATTTTTCAAAGGCATTATTTTTCATTCATAATATTTTATTTTCTAGATACTCAATAGTTTTTAATCAAATATTCCTCTTCTTGAAAATGTAAGTTGTATTTACTTTGTTACTATGAAAATAATGATTCAAGGAGCAATATTGTAGCCAAATCTTTGCTCACAACCACAGTTGTATTCCTAGTGTAAATCCCCAAAGTTTGGATTGATGGATTAAATGAACTGCAAAATTTTAAAGCTTTCATAGCTATGGCTAAATTTCCTTCATAAGGGCTACATCAATTTTGGTCTCTATTTGCTCATGCCTTTGAATCCTCCACCAATACTGAGTATTTTCATCTAAATAAAGTTTTCAACTTTATAATAATAAATAATACTTTAAAATAATACTTTTTGTTTTAATTTATGTGGTTTATGCTAATTGGTTTATTAATGAGTTTGAATATGTTTTCTTATGTTATTAACCATTTTTCTCATTTTTGAATTCCTTGCTGATTTCCTCTGTCCAGTTGTCTATTGGGCATTAGTTTTTTTCTAATGCCCAATAGATATGTAGGGATTCTTTATACATTAAAGTTATTAACCCCTGCAAATATGTTTCTGGTTTGTCATTTGTCTTTTATTATTATTTTGGTCATATACAATTTAACATTTTAAAGTTTCTAACTTTAGACCCTCTATTAGGCATTTAGCGAAAGGTAGAAGCAGAGATGAGTATTTTTATGGTTCTGTACAAATTATCCTCTAGATTCAGCTTTCCTTTTTATCTTTGGTTTAGAATTTCTCTAGAGAATCATTGACCATACAACAGGGAAATAACTTATTAAATCCATCAACTCTAGTGAGAAACCTTACCAAAATATTCTTTATTGGGAAAGAGGGCAGAATTTTTGCCCTAGGGACAATTTTGAAATATGTGGGAGCATTTCTGATTGTCATATGACTGGAAAATTCTACTGACACTTTGCAGAGGGCGTCCAGGAATGCTAAACATGCTGCAATGCACAGAATAATGGGGAATTTTTCCTCCTGAGTGCCAATAGCAGCTTCCATTGAGAAACACAGAGTTAGACTATCATCCAACCATCTTAAACAAAAATACTATTTAAAATACTTAATAAAAATACTTGAAAACATTATACCAAAACATGTTTTCAGTTGATATATGGTAGCATTTTCTCCACACTGTATTTATGTATGCAAACTTAATGAACTGGAACACATCAATTCCCTGCTCTAATAATGGGTAACAGACTTCAGTTGAATATGGGTATCAGAGAGATATTTGGCATATGACTGGTTATCATTTTGGCTTATCAAGAAAGTTATACTACTGGTTTGCTCAGAAAGAGTTACAGCGGGAGCTGAAATAAGTGAACTGGATTTGTTAACCGAGAGTAGTGATGCTCCAAAAGAATTCTGTTAGGGGACACATCTATTCCCCATTCACATCTTGCCTTCCATTCTGTATTCACCAGTAAAGACTGTGACCTCAGGGTGGCCAGTGCAACTGCTTTTGCTCAATTTTAGTCTTCTGTTTGCTCTGGGTGCTGTTTGTTCCAATACAAACGTTGAGGGCAGGAAATAACCGAGTCTGGTTTCTCTGTGAGTGTTTTGTTCTCTGGAAATACAATTATTTCGTTCATTTGAAATTGCCTTTGATCAAACAGGTTGGTATAAACCAGAGTTTTTTGATTGCCTGCAGATGGCAGTGATTATTAACTTGTCATTCTAAATAAAAGGTGTTGATTTTACCTAAGAGTTCTAGAGTGCTATATTAATGGCAGAGTTTACTGTGTTCTAATAAAAATTAGTAAGATTCACATGCTGCCTTTGAAGAAGAGAGCTGCATTTACATGCTAAACATAATGTCATTTAAAATATTAGGTAACTAGACATGGAACACAGAAGACATTAAATTAACATACTTCACCAGATTATGCAAAACATTGAATAGACAAAAGAGTTTAAGGGCAGGATTTGATTACCGTGGTCAAACTCGAGTCATATATCTTGGAAAATCTGATTCCAAAATATACTTAAATCATGATAAACTTTGTGCTCTAAGTTTTACCTCCAGAACAAGATATAGCAGTAAGAGTTGAAGACATTGGCAAGATAACATTCTGGAATACAGACAACAGTGCTGTCCAAACGGAAGGAATCATCCAAAGGCAATGGAAAGAAAATTGCGAATCCGATCATTCTCTTACATAAGCTCTTGGAAAATATATGCAATTCTAAGGTCATGAGGAAGACACAGTTTAGCAGCAGAAGTCTGAAAAGAGTCCACTAAAATGGTCAAGGGAAAAGAATAGGAATCATGTGTAGTTCGACTCAAAAGGTAGATCTTCATCAAAACGACAAAGGAGTGGGAATGTGATCAGAATTATTTTTTCATGGTCATTGGGTATTACTTTACCTTCGAAAGGGTAATATAGGGCATTTAAAGAGAAGGGCTGCTTTCAGTTGTGTACATTCATGAAGCCTGCATATCAAAAGTGTGTAGAAGATAGAAACACAAACATGTTCAAGGCGATATACCCAAATATGTTGTTTGCTAATAACTTATAAAGGGAAGAAAATGGAAGTTTGGGCGAATATATCCTTGCTCTTCTAAGTCTAAACTAATTGAATGAAGATAACTCTGCCTTTCTATAAGCTACTCTTCGTTTTAGAAATTAGACCACCTGAGCTGGAAGGACTTCAAGTCAGACTCAGTGCTAATGATCACATTCCTATTTTCATCAGAATTACAAATCAGTTTAGAAAGGTAAATCCAAAGCATTGTACTATCATGAATACATAAAATTTACAGGTATATTGAATAGGTTACTGGAGGTATTCAGAGGAGGCTGGACACGATCTTGTTGGAGATGCCAGAGATCTGTGCATTAGATGTGACCAGATTAGATTTACAATTCTATGACTTGTTCTTTTATTTATTGATTTTTTACACCTTTATTGGAGTATAACTGTTTTACAGTAGTGTGTTAGTTTCTGCTTTACAACAAAGTGAATCCGTTATACATATACATATGTTCCCATATCTCCTCCCTCTTGTGTCTCCTTCCTACCCTCCCTATCCCACCCCTCTAGGTGGTCACAAAGCACCAAGCTGATCTCCCTGTGCTATGTGGCTGCTTCCCACTAGCTATCTATTTTACATTTGGTAGTGTATATATGTCCATGCCACTCTCTCATTTCGTCATAGCTTACCCTTCCCCCTCCCCATATCCTCAAGTCCATGCTCTAGTAGGTCTGTATTTTATTCCCATCCTACCCCTAGTCTCTTCATGACATTTTTTTCTTAGATTCCATATATATGTGTTAGAATACGGTATTTGTTTTTCTCCTTCTGACTAATTTCACTCTGTAGGACAGACTCCAGGTCTATCTACCTCATTACAAATAACTCAGTTTCATTTCTTTTTATGGCTGAGTAATATTCCATTGTATATATGTGCCACATCTTCTTTATCCATTCATCTGTTGATGGACATTTAGGTTGCTTCCATGTCCTGGCTATTGTAAGTAGAGCTGCAACGAACATTTGGTACATGACTCTCTTTGAATTATGGTTTTCTCAGGGTATATGCCCAGTAGTGGGATTGCGGGGTCGTATTGTAGTTCTATTTGTAGTTTTTTAAGGAACCTCCATACTGTTCTCCATAGTGGCTGTATCAATTTACATTCCCACCAGCAGTGCAAGAGTGTTCCCTTTTCTCCACACCCTCTCCAGCATTTATTGTTTCTAGATTTTTTGATGATGGCCATTCTGACTGTTGTGAGATGATATCTCATTGTAGTTTTGATTTGCATTTCTATGATTAATGATGTTGAGCATTCTTTCATGTGTTTGTTGGCAATCTGTATATCTTCTTTGGAGAAATGTCTATTTAGGTCTTCTGCCCATTTTTGGATTGGGTTGTTTGTTTTTTTGTTATTGAGCTGCATGAGTTGCTAATAAATTTTGGAGATTAATCCTTTGTCAGTTGCTTCATTTGCAAATATTTTCTCCCATTCTGAGGGTTGTCTTTTGGTCTTGTTTATGGTATCCTTTGCTGTGCAAAAGCTTTTAAGTTTCATTAGGTCCCATTTGTTTATTTTTGTTTTTATTTCCATTTCTTTAGGAGGTGGGTCAAAAAGGATCTTGCTGTGATTTTTGTCATAGAGTGTTCTGCCTATGTTTTCCTCTAAGAGTTTGATAGTGTATGACTTGTTCTTTTAAAAGAGAGGAAAGTGAGGATCAAGATTATAAGTGGAAAAAAAATTGTAAGTAGGATGAACCTGAATACTAAATGTTTTGATTTAGCATAGCTATCTAGACAATGGAACTGCCAAGTCTCTTCATTTCCTTTGTTTCCCTCTCTATATACTAATGAGACAAAATTTCCTCATTATTTATTCAGTAGATATTTATCAAACTGCTACTCTGAGCCAGTATTATAGGTCAATAGTAGTCTCTTGATACATCTTTATTTAGTAGGTAAATTACGGTAATTAGTAAGAAGACAAAGAAGATGAAATCATAGTTTCCATCCTCACATGGACAGAAAGAAAATAATGAGGAAGAAAGGAACCGAACCGAAAGGATGGGATATAGCTCTACTAAAGAAATAACTATAATATACCATAAATTTCTCTAAGTATTGCTTTAATATTAATACACAAATTTGGAAATGTGTCTTCATTTTCATTCTGTTCAAAATACTTTTTTTTTTTTTTTTTTTTTTTTTTTTTTTTTTTTTTTTTTGTGGTACGCGGGCCTCTCCCATTGCGGAGCGCAGGCTCCGGACGCGCAGGCTCAGCGGCCATGGCTCACGGGCCCAGCCGCTCTGCGGCATGTGGGATCTTCCCGGACCGGGGCACGAACCCGTGTCCCCTGCATCGGCAGGCGGACTCCCAACCACTGCGCCACCAGGGAAGCCCCCAAAATACTTTTTATTTTTGGTTGCGTTGGGTCTTTGTTGTGGGCTTCTCATTGCGGTGGCTTCTCTTGTTACGGAGCATGGGCTCTAGGCGCGCAGGTTTCAGTAGTTGTGGCTCGCTGGCTCTAGGTTGCAGGCTCAATAGTTGTGGCACATGGGTTTAGTTGCTCTGCAGCATGTGGGATCTTCCTGGACCAGGGCTCGAACCCATGTCCCCTGCATTGTCAGGCGGACCCTCAACCACTGCACCACCAGGGAAGCCCTGAATTTGCCTTTTGATTTCTTCTTTGACCCATGGGTTTCTTAGATGGGTGTTACTTAGTTTTCAAATATTTGGTGATTCTCCAGATTTCTTTCTATTTTTGATATCCTAATTTAATTCCATTGTGGTCAGAAAACATACTTTGTATGAGTTGAATTCTTTTAAATGTACTGAGGATGTGTTTGTTTTGGTGGATGACTGTACAGTATGTTTTCACGTTAAATAAAACTAGGTGCTAGCTGCTCTAGCATACAACCCCCAAATTCCTGTGTCTTAACAAAATAAATGTTTTGATTTTTTTCATAGTCTAAAGAGTGTATGATGGACACCTTTTCCTGTGACAATTCAGGCACCTAGACTCCTTTATTTGGTGGCTCTGTCATGCTCTATGGTATTCTCAAATTTCTATGCTGGAAGCTCTGCATTCAGCTGCTTAGTGAGTAAAGAGAAAGAACATGGAAGATCACATGAGAAGTTCAAGAAGTCAGGCCTGGAAGTGCTTTAAACTGCTTCTACTCACTTTCCATTAGCTGGAGCTCAATCACATGGCCCAACCTAAAATTAAGGAGGGCAGGAAATATTGTTTAGGGGTGTTCTCAAGAAGAGGAAAAACGTGGATATCGAGCAGTTCCAGAATTCTCTAATGCAATAAATTTAGAATTATCTGGAGCTAGGTTGCCTTAGATGAAGGCATATATTTCTCAATCTCTTAAGCTTTCTGAAGTTGTTTACTCCTTTCATCTCTAAATAAAACATCTCAGTATTTCTTCCTGTATAATTGCAAAAAACTGCAATGAAGTCCCTATAGGATTTCTGCTTGTCACCTGTCATCCAACACATTTTTTCTGACTTGATGTTTCATTTCTGCTACTACTGCAGGTCGTCCCATTTCACTATAAACATGAACACAGCTCTCTTTCTTCATTCTTTAAGACCACACTAACACAAGATAGATAACTAGTAGTTGTGATTATTAGCAAAGCATTACAGAAGATCTAGGCAGACAATCAAGGGGGGAATTCCAACATGGAAAAGAAAGATACTTGACATTGCTGCTTCAAAGATCCAGCAATCAAACCCTACCCAAGAAGCTGCTCACTGGTTATTTCTCTCCAGATTCTAGGATCTGGCCTACTGGCATCATAAGAAGGGCATTCTAAGGCCATCTCCCAATTTCTTCTTTTGCTCCTCCCCAAATCAACCAACCAACCGACCAACCAATCAATCACCCGTTTTTCAGCAGCCAGAAGAATCAACACAATGCTTATTTTAAGAAAACCAAACCTGGTGGCCAACAAATCAGATTACAGTACCAATGGGAAATAGCTTCTCTGCCAAAGGGAGGCATCTTTTTACCATACAAACAATTCCAACACTTTTTAGACTCAACATTTCCCACACACAGTAGTCATTGGTTCTGACTTTGTCCATCTAAAAGCCTTTAAACAATTTCCCCAAATAACAATTTTCTCCCTAGAGTGCCCTCCTATTTCCTAGAAAAACTACCTTTATTGGTCCTTGTATCATTGGGCTTTTTATTCCCTCTGGCATTTTTTTCCTTACATCAGTGGTATATTCTAACAAGGTTTTCATACTTCCAGGAAATTGTTTAAAAAGTGTAAAGAAATCTTATCTTTCAAGGAATCATTAGGAAAACAACAGATATCTTCAAATGTGTCTGCACATTAGAATCACCTGGGGAGCATCTAAAACTTGTTCTTCAGACTGCACTCCAGACCAATTAGCATGAGGGAGCGGGTGGGTGCTAGAGATCAATATGATTTTTTAAAAAATTCTTCATGTGATTCCAATGTACAGCCAAGATTGAAAACTACTGGGTTAGAGAGAGAGATCCATCCTCAATTTTAAGGGGTTAACTTTTACATAATGGTCAAATGGCAACAAGATATATATGTTTACAAAATTAGAGAGCTAGGTGTACCTTTAGAGCCATTTCTCTTGGGAAATAGCATACAATTGGCTTGGATGATCACTGGTTGAAGATACTGACACTGGGATATGATGTATTGGCTTCCAGATGAAATGACATTGCTGTTTTCTCTGAAAGCAATAGCATCGACTATGGTAATCACTTGACTGTCAAATTTATGTATTCCAAACCTCCCATTAGCAGTTGAATTTTATCCATGGGTAATTAAAACATTTCACAATAAACATAATTTAAAGTAAAATAAATTTTATTAAATTTCCTATGGCTCAGATTCTTAGACAGCTGGTAAATCTTTCTGAATCAGTGATGTGAAGGAAATGCAAGAATGATTAAATAACCTTATAGAGATCTTAAACAGCCTACCCAGTGTCTCTCTGTGGTATTAATAAATTCATTTCAATATTAATTTTCTGGGCCCAGAATTATCCTCTTAAAAGAGTGAAAAAGTGTCTGAATTTCCTGAATTCTACCTTTTCAAAATTCAATGCATATTTAGAAAGGAATTAGAGAATTTTGCACATAGAGAGGATATGTACAGAGTTTTGCCTTCAAGGTGTCTTTCTTACTCTCACTAATCAGAGACTGAGTGGCTGCCTTCCCTCCACTGTGGCTCCCCTTCTTATTCCATATCTGTACAGAGCATCATTACAGTTCACTCTTCCAAATCAGAAACTTCCAGGCCATCTTTGGTTTTTTTTATTCTCCTCCATCCCCTAATGCCAGGGTCATCAAAATAAATAATTCCTCACTTTGGAGTATCTGTCAGCCATTATGCCTCCTCTACATTTTCACTGCTGCTTTTGAAGATCAGGCCTTTATTCCTGAACTTCCCAGCTGATGCCTCAACTTTCATCAGTCTCTCTCTTCTTAATTCACCCCACTCTTTCGTGAAATTTACCTTCTTGGTCCCCCATTTCAGCAAAGCCACCCATACTAAACTCCTTAGCCTGCTTCTTAAGGCCTTTTGTAAGGAGGATATTCTCTGACTCTCCAACCTATTTCTTCCTATTCCAACACCCACCTATGCTGGCAGTGTAGATTTTCCATAGGAGACCCTTAAAAGAAATTTTTTAAATGGGGGGAATGGTCTTAAAAAATCATTATTAGTTATCTTGAAAATTGCCTCCAATGTAACACCATTCCCCAATGAGGCAGTCTACTTGATTCATGGAAATCAGCAACAATTTATTTATTTCTCCCATAACCAACTGCTTTATGCCTTGAGTAAATCACTTTGCCATTTGCCTCAGCTATAAAGGAATGATGGTAACTCCTGATCCCCATTCACACCTTGTCACAATGAGCAGTCAAAGAAGATGGTAGCCAAATAGATGTGGAACGTAGGACAAGTTTCCATTGTGAAAATGGAATGAGCCCTTGTGGCTGAGACGCAGAACAGGTAGGTTTTGATGGCCGCATAGAAGGAAGGACCAATGTGGGGTAATAAGACCTGCTCAGTAAGTGCTAGGCCAGGAGGGCACAGCTGTGCTAATTCATTTCAGCAGGAGGCAGAATGAGGACACGGACACAGAGAGATGGGGACTTACTGGGGATGAGAAAAGGGAAGTGAGTGCGAGGTCAGAGTGGGAGGGCTGGTGACACCAAACCTGGTTTGTTCATTAACTCCTCAGGGTCCCAACACTTTGATTAGTTATTCTCAGTTGTTAAACTTCATTTTGAATTATTTTTCTCAACTAACATTTTTTTTTTAGTATTTAAATTTATTATTATTATTTGTAGTTTTGTGTTACACTGTCTTTCTCTGAGCACGTTGTGTGTGTCAACATCACCTAGTTTGGGCTAGGATCCAAAATTTCCCTGTAAAATGTCCTTCACAATATTCGGGAAATTTATACTTTTTCAAAAGCCAAAACATCCTTCAGCAGTAATAGTGGAGCATTTTGCAGCAAAAAGCTTCTAAAGATGATGTATTGTGGCATCACTTCACCAAATGCTATTTCAGCTTTGGGTATTGTACACAGGGACTATGGGAAAGCAGTTCCAATGGTGGCAGTAAAATTTGGAGCATTTTTGCACTTAACTATTAAATAAAGAGCTGTAGATATTTAAGCAGAATATCAAATGGGAAAGTCATCTGTGTACATGAACAGGGAGAAGTCAAGAAAGCTGCTCTACAGACACCATCTGAGGTTCAGTAATGAGAACATTCAGTAAATGCCTGTGCTGGGAATGTTTATTAACGCCATGTTACTGAACGTTTCAGAAATGCTTTTTAAAATGGCTCTTGAAGCATCCATGAGACTGAGATGTACCAGAGAAAAGTGGGAATAGTCAGAGGGGGTTGTCTGCGGCTTCTTTTGGCAGAGGCCAGGCCGGATGAGAAGATGCCGTGGGCTGGGAGTGGCTGAGTAGGGGCAGGGGGCATGGAGCACTGAGAGGGGTGTTTATCTGAGGGCAGATGTGAGGAAGCAGGAGCAGGGCTCTATGTCAAAGGGGTCAACATTGTGATGGAAGATAGGAGCAGGCTCGCAACTAGCGGGGGTTCCATACTGGGTTCGGAGTGTGCCCTTGGAGGGAGTTGGGGCCTTAACTAAGTCTTTAAAGAAGTCTTTTCATCAGAAGGCCTGCCCTGCTCACAGCACTCTATGTTAAGTACTCCCTTAAAAAAAAATTCTTTACCTTTAATTAAATTAATCATGAAATATTTCAGACATACAAAAAGGGATTCAGAGGCTAATGATCACTTATGTATGCATTGGTCAGCTTAAGAAATAACACAATACACATACTGTGGAGGCCCATCTCCAGAGGTAATCAACATCCTGAATTTTGTGTTTATCATTGCTACTAAGTTGTTCTATTTTATGACATATGCAAGTATTTATGTACAACACGTGATACTGTTTTGCATACTTTAAAATTTTAATAAAAGGGTATATACTGTGTCAACATTTCTTTCATTTTCAACATATTCTCAACAATTTTTTCTCAACATAGTGTTTTGAGATTTAGCCATTTTAACTATTATATAGTATTCTGTTGAATAAATATTCTACAATTTTTATTCATCCTTCTGATGATAGATATGCATGAGTTTTTCTAGGGTAAATGCCTAAGAACAGACATTCTAGACCATAGAATTTGTGCATCTAAAACTTTCCTAGATAATTCCTGGAAGGGTTGGCGGGTGGTTCTTATTAACTTGTAGGAGTTATTTATTTATTCTAGACCTTCACCCTTTGTCAGTAATATGCATAGCAATCAGTGGATTGCCTTTTATTTTATGATGTCTGTCAATAAAGAGATATTTTTAATATAGTTGAATTTATTTATCTTTCCTTTCACATTTTGCTTTTTAAAAAAAAAAAACTTCGTTATATATCCTTTTCTCCTTCAGGGTCATAAAGATGTTGTTTTAAATTATATTCTAAAGTTTTTTTTTTTTTTTTTTTTTAATAAATTTTATTTATTTATTTATTTATGGCTGTGTTGGGTCTTTGTTTCTGTGCAAGGGCTTTTTCTCTAGTTGTGGCAAGCGGGGGCCACTCTTCATCGCTGTGCGCGGGGCCTCTCCCTATCGCGGCCTCTCTTGTTGCAGAGCACGGGCTCCAGACGCGCAGGCTCAGTAATTGTGGCTCACGGGCCCAGTTGCTCCGTGGCATGTGGGATCTTCCCAGACCAGGGCTCGAACCCATGTTCCCTGCATCGGCAGGGGGATTCTCAACCACTGCGCCACCAGGGAAGCCCCTATTCTAAAGTTTTAAAGGTTTGATTTTCAAATGTTACATTTGGTCCTCAATTCATTTGGAATTTATTGCTGTGTATAATATGTGTACCAATTAACATTTTTTATATGGATGTCCAATTGTACCAACATAATTCTTAAAAAGTCCTTCCTTTCCTCACTAAACTTCAAAGGCAGCTTGTTTCTATATATGGCTAGGTATGTTTCCAGCATCCAGATTCCATGCTATTTGTCTGCTTGTCTATCCCAATGCCAGTGTTATAGTAGTAATATACTATAGCTTTATAATAAATATTGACACTGGGGGTATTCTTTTTTTTCAGAAGGTTAGATTAAGCTGAATAGGACAGCATTTAAACATAAGTAATGAAGGCACCTCATTATACATAAGCATTTTCCTCCAAAAGTTTATTCTTTCTTCACAAAATTACTATTATTATTTGCCTTTGGCTTTTCCATTGGAATTTCATGAGAGACTTTAAAAATTCTTTCAAAAATCATATGATGGGGCTTCCCTGGTGGCACAGTGGTTGAGAATCTGCCTGCTAATGCAGGGGACATGGGTTCGAGCCCTGGTCTGGGAGGATTCCACATGTCTCAGAGCAACTAGGCCCGTGAGCCACAACTACTGAGCCTGCGCGTCTGGAGCCTGTGCTTCGCAACAAGAGAGGCCGCGATAGTGAGAGGCCCATGCACCGCGATGAAGAGTGGCCCCCACTTGCCACAACTAGAGAAAGCCCTCGCACAGAAACGAAGACCCAACACAGCAAAAATAAATAAATTAATTAATAAACTCCTACCCCCAACATATAAAAAAAAAACAAAAAACCAAAAAACATATGATGAAGAGTTTGGCAAAACTTGTAGTCAGAGGATGCAATTACTATTTCTGAAACAAAAATGCTTTGAGGCTTAAAACAATAATGAGACACCACTACATGCCTATTAGAATGGTGAAAATCCAGACCACTGACAATACGAAACGCTGGTGAGGATGTGGAGCAATAGGAACTTTCATTCACTGCTGGTGAGAATGCAAAGGAGCACAGCTACTTTGAAAGAGAGTTGGCAGTTTCTTACAAAAGTAAGTAGATTCCTACCACCCAGTCCAGTAACAGTGCTCCTTGGAGTTTATCCAAATGAGTTAAAAACTTATTCCATACAAAATCCTGCACACAAATGCTTATAGTGGCTTTATTCATAATTGCCAAAACTTGGAAGCAACCGAGATGTCCTTTGGTAGGTGAAAGGAGTTAAAAACTGGTACATCCAGACAACAGGATATTATTTGTCAATAAAAAGAAAGAGGCTATCAAGCCACAAAAGAGACATGGAGGAATCATAAATGCATATTGCTAAGGGAAAGAAGCCGATCCGCAAAGGCTGTATACTGTATGACTCTACGTATATGACATTCTGGAAAAGGCGAAACTATGGGGACAGTAAAAAGATCAGTAATTGCCAGAGATTCTGGGGGAGAAATGAATTTTTTTAAAAAAAGTGTTATAGGAGAATTTCCCAAATGAGGTAATGAGATTGAACTAGACTGAGTTGGATGTCCCTGTTATCTATTTTCATAGCATCTTGTTCTCACCCACAATGTGAGATTTATCTTACTGTATTGCAGTTGTCTGCTGCCTTCTGTTTGGGTGTAAGCTTCTTGAGGGGAGTGCCCAGTTTTATTTATTGTTTTATTAAAAGCGGTAGCAGAAAACTTGACTCTTGTTTGGTGCTCAAAACATTTGAGAATTAACTTGTGACTCTAGTGATGCAATGTAATAAAACTCTAAAAAGGAGATGGGAGAAAATTAAGAAGAAACAAAAAACCCTAATGCTCATTTGCCATGAATAAATGGAATAAAAATTAAACAACAAAACCAAACCTTAAATCACAGTATATTTGCTGTCATCACATTTTATGTTTAGACATGCGAATTTCACTTTCATGGGGTTCCCAGGCTCCCAGAGAAATAAATTTGCAATTTGAAAATGCTGCCATGAATTTTTGAATGTGCCTTCTATTTTTTTTTTTTTTTTTTGCAGTATGTGGGCCTCTCACTGTTGTGGCCTCTCCCGTTGCGGAGCACAGGCTCCGGACGCGCAGGCTCAGCGGCCATGGCTCACGGGCTTAGTTGCTCCGCGGCATGTGGGATCTTCCCGGACCAGGGCACGAACCCGTGTCTCCTGCATCGGCAGGCGGATTCTCAACCACTGCGCCACCAGGGAAGCCCTGAATGTGCCTTCTAGAAAGTATCTGAGGTAGAGGCCAACATGCTTTTATTCCTTAAAAAAAAAATCCTAAAATAGCTAACTTGAAAAATATTAGTAAGCATTGCATTTAAAGGAAAATAACGGTGATCAAGCTTTTGGAAAGAAACACTTAGGTGTAATTTTGTTTCTTCTCCACTTATATTTAAATGTTGCCTGGCCCAGTTTTCTCTACCCTTATGTCAGAAAATGACTATTCTCTACAATGACTTCCTATTCTAGACTCTCTTGATTTCTTTTTTCTTTTCTTTTGCTGGGGGGGGGGGTGATCTCCAGTGAACTCTCCCTTCCTCTCCCCTTGCCACTGACTAATCAGGATTATCTCTTACTTAGAGATATCAAAAGATTCCAATAAGAGAGGGACAAGACAAACCACTAACTGGGAAAAAAATATTATCAGAACCCTGGTTAACTAACAAGGGGTTAGTAACCAGAATATATAAAGAACTCCTAGGAATAAATAATAAAAAGGCAGACAATCCAATAGAAAGAAATGGGCAAAAGAAAGAATGGAAATGCTATTTAATACTGCAGAGACATTCCATCAAATTGGCAGAAGCTAGAAAAACTTATAATACCAAGTGCAGCCAAAGATGTCCAGCTGTGGGAACTCCCATCCGCTGCTGGGGAGAATGCAAATTGGTACAATCACTTTTGATAGGAAAAAAACTGGAAAAACCCAAGTGTTCGTAAAAGTAACATGGACAAACAAGTGTGGAATAATTATGCAGTAAAATATTATACTGCAGTGAAAATGAATCAACTTCAGTACATACATGACAAGGATGATCTTAAAGGCATAAACGAACAAAAGAAGAAAGTTATAGAAGAAGAGACACATAGTATTATTCCATTGCAAATGTTCAAACATGGGGACACATAGATTGTAAAGACAGAGAATAACTAGAGAATGATTACAATTTCAGGGCAGTAGTTACCATTCAGAGGAGCAAGAAGGGGTGCAATCGCTGAGGGCATGGAGTGGCTTCTGGAAGTGGGAATATCCTATTTCTTGATGTGGTAGTAGGCATATGAGTGTTTAGTTTATTACTGTTCTTTAAACTGTTCAAAAGCTTTCTATATACACTTGCAAATAAATTGTATTTTATAATTTTAACAAAATGCTCCTATATGTGGGACAGTGACTTCCCTCAGATTCATGGTCAGCTTAACTTGACCTTGATGCCATTAATTTTGTTCTTTAATTTCAGACCTTTCCCTTCCACTTAGTGGGCTCCTGCTTCTTTATGCCTTTTCAGTTTCCTGTGTTCTGCTGTCTTCTCTACTCCTTAGTACTCTGTTTACAGGCCACCAACCTGTGAGCCTATCTCAACATTGTCCCTCCTGGGTTGGAGAACAGTCAAATACAGAAAAGAAATGGTTCACACCTAGGCAAGAACCGAATTATGTAACTTAATAAGTTAATTAATTACCTACACTTCTTTTAATTAGAGACCTTTTGTGTGCCAAGCTGTCTGCTAAATTTTGGGGATAAAGCCCTTATCCTGGCAGGGGGCCCACAGTCTATTTCAGCCTGGTAGGCAGGTGTCCTCTGGGTTGCCAGTGCTGGTCAACTGGTGCTGGCTGCTGCTGGCAGGGCTATTGGGGGAGTATTTCTATGTCTGCTGTAAGGGAAGAGGTGGCATCTGTGTAACAGATTTACTATCCTTAAACTTAAAGCAGATGTTTTAACATCACATAGAGGAAGAGAAAGTTTGCTTAATAAACCCGTGCAATGAGAGTTTTCTCCTGTAAGCTTCCATGGTGATGTTTTATTCTGTAATGCCATGAACTGCCACTGCACTGCTCCCCCCAGCCCCAATTTTGTCTTCTTCAATATGTTTTAACTTGGTCTGTCCAGTTCTGGTATTAACTCTGTAAGGGACAGAGAACTTGCATTTATATCCCACATGGAAGTTAACAGGTAATCTTGCATATGATATGGCTAAATAAGCATTTATTAATTGATTTGTCTAACATGGTTTCAGCACCAGGACTGAACCTAATATTTAGTACTATTTAGGTATAACTGTTCACAGTGAACCAAATTGACCTTGATGGTTTACTTTTTTAAGAGGAGTGGCTTTTATTTCTTGTAAATGAAACAGTTTCAGACTCTGAGATTCTCATTTGTAAACTAAAGACAAAGTTAATAGCACATAAGGAAAATGACAAATCCTTAGTATTTGGCTTGTTTCTTCCTTAAAAATCCTTTTTAAAAATTCAAAATAATGTAACATTTTACACTGTACAATGTATGTACAAAAAGGAAAACATTCTTTTTATAGCATCCCACCTACATAGTGTAATTTAAGAGAAGTGCTTTAGAGCATATTTCAAATACAGGCTGTCATCTTAAATATATATCTTTTATTTTGTTGCTAGAAGTTGTTAGGTGTTTGTGTACTACCTCTCTTCTGTTTCAATACCATATTCCTTTGGACAGAAATATGTAAACAGGTAATAAAAGGAACTAGCCTTAGAGAAAGAATTTGAGCGTAATATAGTTGAATTATATCATGCAGTGTTTCTGATTTTTGATGGAAGATTAAGAGGCATTAAGTCAGGCATTTTAGACTCAAAGAAGAAGTGACAACCTGTAGATAAAACAACATGCCTGGAAACTTGAGCCACTGAAAATCTTAACCTGAGAAAAACCTGAGTTTTTTCTGTGTTTTATGAACAAGTTTGGATTCAAAAGGCCATGTTTTTGAAGGTCTGGTCTCATACACTGCCTACATTTTGTGGTTATAGGATCATTCTCATGTTTCCCCTAACCTTTCCTCATCTGTTGGTTGATACTGTAAATGTCTATGACAGTGGACAGTCCATTCGATTTCAGGTTTAAAGTGAAGTTGCTCTGGGAGAATATAACACAATGATTTAAATTCAAACTAAGGCCTTTATTGCTGATACCAGATGCTTGATTAGAACAGATTTTGGTAGATGGACAAGAGAGGAGACTGTAGGAAGGATCATAGTAAGCATGAGAAATCCAAACTAAAAAAAAAAATCTGTATATCGTGATTTCTTAATAAAATTCAAATGGTACTTACTTCTAATGTGTCAATGTCATAAGTAGAATTTTAGTGCACTTGCACATTTGTATGCAATGTGTCATACCTGAAGTATTTAGAAAAGGCAACTTTGCTCTTGACATTGGCTCTGTCCCTACTCCCCTTTTGCTAGTGAATTCCTTATCACATTCCAATCCTCAGAATCATGCTGACTACCATGTTTAACAGATATTTATAAACAGGTGTTTAGTAGATGCCCTTAGAAAGAGGCAGAACACAAGTCTCTCCTGCACGCCTGTGTCATGGGACAGAGGGAGAGATCAACAGACAACTACTGTTTCTTTCTTGGAAGCTCTGTTGAGGAGTGACTCAGTGTTGGCTCTACCAACTTTACTATAATTGTGTATAATTTCATCACTTTAATTAGTATATTTCTCATATAATTCCTATATGATATAGTTAGTACATGACAATTGACAAATGGTTAGGTGTCAGTTGTATAATAGGCAGAGTTAGTACAGAATGTTCCTTTAACACAGGTTAAATATTGAGAAATATGAAAATAAAACTTGAACTTTCCGTGGTAGAAAAAAAACAAAAACAAAACCCTAATCTTTGTCAATTTATGGAAAGCCGGTCCTAGAATATATGTTTCAGACAAAATCCGTTTGTTTGATCAAGCGCAGTTTAACTGCATGCTGTGAACAGGTATTTTTCGAGGTTATTTACTGTAGGTTTTGAGAGAAATCCCTCAGTATCAATGTAAGCAATGGTTTGGCCACAGGGATAAAAGGAAATAGTATTACACTTTCTGCAGAGGGGAATTAAAGTTGGAAATTAATGACATCCTGGGTATTAAGCTTTGGAAAAGTACACGAGTTCAAATCATCCTGACTACCAGATTCACAAATAAGCTTGGGAGTCGCTACTCTGTTCTAACAGATAAAAGCTGAACAGGCTGAAAAATAAACAACTTTTCTTGTATCTGTAAGAGAAGGGAGGACAGAGGGCAAAATTCTGCCTCCAAGATTGGAGAGAGAAGTAAATATAGAGGGTCATGACTTACCCGAGCAGAGACTCAGTAAAAACCGCAGTGGGAACCAGGACTGGAGAAGGAAAACCGGAACTATAACTGACGAGTTACTGAAGGTTCAGTGTAGGCAACTCAGAGTTAAAAACACCATTGAGGGCTTCCCTGGTGGCGCAGTGGTTGAGAGTCCGCCTGCCGAGGCAGGGGACGCAGATTCCTGCCCCGTCCGGGAGGATCCCACATGCCGCGGAGCAGCTGGGCCCGTGAGCCATGGCCGCTGCGCCTGCGCGTCCGGATCCTGTGCTCCGCAACGGGAGAGACCACAACAGTGAGAGGCCCGCGTACCGCAAAAAAAACCAAAAAAACAAAAACTCCAGGGGCACCCAGTCTTGAGAGGGCGGGCAGGGGATGGCGGGCTCAACAATATTGTGAGAATTACGCTTAGGAGCTCATCCAGGTTCTCACAGCAAATATTGGAGAAAAATCCCCTGGTGCTTCCAGTAGGAGGAGGGGAAAAGGAGCCATTTTGAACAGGGCTTCCTTTCAGGTGAAATTAATTAACCACAGCCTAATTTACTGGGATATTATTAGACCGTAACTGACCTGGCAGAAGGGAAATACACAACTCCAGCCCACTCTAGCCATCCTGTCCTATCTAAGTGGGGAGAAAACCACTGAGAAACTCTTGAGAAGTTTACAGTCCAGAGGGACAGGTTCACTAAACGCTGAGACCTAATCATAGGACTATAGAAAAACTGTCCTGTCCCCGTACCTCACCATTACATTACTAAAAGCATATTTCCAGAGTTTCCTTTTACCCAGTATATCATGTCTGGTTAGAAGAAAATTACAAGGCATACCAAATGGACCCTGGAGCACGGGTGATGGGCTCATGCAGGGGCCAGGAGAAAGAGAAGATCTGAAATAGAGCTATAGCCATGGAAATGGACAGATGGGACAGCTGCCGGCAGCATGCAATATATTTTGGTCTGTATAATGAATGCATCTTTTACTGAATTAGCTCAAAAAAGAGGCTTAAGATCATCATAGATGGAGCATTGTCTTTACAATATGCCAAGCCATCATTTGTAATTACTTTTATTTTCATGATGAAGGGGAGAATCAAAACACAGCTCTTTCTCAGGAAGAGCATAATTTTGAACAGTTGATATATATAATCTCAAACCAGACATTTAGAGTGTTCCTGTTTCCCTCAATAATCTTATGTTATTTACATTGAGTTCCTCTCTTTACATAAGGCTGTAAGCCTTGAAAATTGTTGTTTAAAATTTGGTGAGTGAGCAAGAACTTTCGGAGCTCATTAATCTCCATGCCCACAATCTCAGAAGCGTTGCCCTCAGAAATGTGCTGAATCCTGGTGCACCTTCTGTTCAGCTCAGTGGAGCTTGCAGCTGGGCCAGTGTTATGCAAACTGCTCAATTGCATGGATTCAGTGGTAGGCAGAATTCTAAGATGATCTCCAACCCTTGGGTGTGGGAGGGACCTGTAAATATGGTAGGTTATTACTCTTACGATTGGGTTACATTACATGGCACAGCTGGATTTTAAAAAGGGAGATTATTCTGGACCTGACCCAATCAGATCAGGAATGAATGAAAAAGGAATGAGGCTCTTCCTGGAGAGAAGGATTCAACGTTTGGGAAATTTGAAGCATGAGAAGGATTGAACTTGAGAAAGATTCTCCATTGTTGGCTTTGAACATTAGTGGACCACATGGCAAGGAATAGGAGCAGCCTCTAGTTGCTGAGACCATCTCTCAGCAAGGAAACAGGGACTTCAGTGCTACAGCCTCAGGGAACTGAACTCTGCTACAGCAACATGAGCTTGGAAGAAACCTTGAGATCCATTAGAGGTGCAGCTGGCTAAGAGCTTAATTTCAGCCTTGTGAGAACCTGAGCTGAGCCCCCCTCCACGATGTGCCTGGACTTCTACAAAGCTGTGAGCTAATTAATGGGTTTTGTTTTAAGCCCCTAAATTCCTGGTTGTTCATTATATAGCAGTAAGACCTAAAGCAGATTCTCAACTTTAAGTTGGTCTGCGTTTAAGAAACGCTAATAAATCATGTCCTCATCACTACAGCCAAATAATTATCTCAGAAAACAAGAGGAAGAATGCCCTCTCTTTACTGCCTCATTGCCTCTGAGGGGTGATGGGACTTCTCTGGATATCAGCTTCCTCAGCCATAAACAAGACAGCTAGGTAAGATGCTATCTGGTTTCTCTAATTCAAACATTCTATAATTTTCTTCTGACCACTGCTCCCTATAACTGATAAAATGAAAGTTATTGCTAGGAGAGTGATTCCATTCATTGCTCACAGTATTGTAAGGAAAGGAGGAAGTGTGATGGCTGGAAATAATGCTGTGGTGCTTGGTGAAGATATGGTTTTCTTTTTCTTTTTTTTTTTTTTTTTTTTTTTTTTTGCGGTATGCGGGCCTCTCACTGTTGTGGCCTCTCCCGTTGCGGAGCACAGGCTCCGGACGCGCAGGCCTGGCGGCCATGGCTCACGGGCTTAGTTGTTCCGCGGCATGTGGGATCTTCCCGGACCAGGGCACGAACCCGTGTCTCCTGCATCGGCAGGCGGATTCTCAACCACTGCGCCACCAGAGAAGCCCTGGTTTTATTTTTCTATCCCTACTTCTGGGCTTGCTCACCTGTGCTGCACTTTTGAGGCAGACATGGAAACCTATAGGTTCAGATTCTGAACAAACATTAAAACCCTTACAGAAGGCTTGGCCCTCATTAAGGGATTTATTAACGTAAGTCTTAAAAGTTAATGTGTCATGTTTTAGGACTATCATCTTAAGCAGAATTATCCTTACATTATTTTATTTAAAACAAAACAAACAAGAATAAATTGCACAAAACAAGAAAACAAAAACAGGTCAGTTTTGATCCATTCAGGATATATTTATTGTCTCTGCTTCATGGAAGAGCCAATATACAATTTATTTTCAGTGTAAGGAAGGCTCTTTTGCCACTACTCTGGACGTAAAACTGTGTGAGGCTCCTCACACCAACTCAAGGCCAAGAAAGAATAATAATGATCATTGTATTTTTTAAAAAAATTTATTTATTTTTTGTTTTATTTTATTTTTGGCTGTGTTGGGTCTTCATTGCTGCACGTGAGCTTTCTCTAGTTGCAGGCAGCGGGGGCTACTCTTCGTTGCGGTGTGCGGACTTCTCATTGTGGTGGCTTCTCTTGTTGCAGAGCATGGGCTCTAGGCATGCAGGCTCAGTAGTTGTGGCACACGGGCTCAGTAGTTGTGGCTCACGGGCTCAGTAGTTGTGGCTCACGGGCTCTAGAGCACAGGCTCAGTGGTTGTGGTGCACAGGCTTAGTTGCTCCGCGGCATGTGGGATCTTCCTAGACCAGGGTTCGAACCCGTGTCTCCTGCATTGGCAGGCAGATTCTTAACCACTGAGCCACCAGGGAAGCCCATGATCATTGTATTGATCTGAAAGGCAGGCTTCCTGACTGTCAACTAACTAGTTTTGTGCTTCAACTTAATGGGTATTAATGACTCATTGCACTTAGTGATTCCAGTTTTCCCATAAGTTAATAAAATTTCCTGAATGAAATTCTAAATTAGATTCTAAATTTCCTGAATTGTAATATCTTTATACCCACCTAACTGTGATTTGGGGCTCCTATTAACAGAACAATCTTTTTTAAAAAATTAATTTATTTTATTTTATTTAGTTTTTTGGCTGTGTTGGGTCTTCGTTGCTGTGTGCAGGCTTTCTCTAGTTGCGGCGAGCGTGGGCCACTCTTTGTTGCAGTGCACAGGCTTCTCATTGTGATGGCTTCTCTTGCTGTGGAGCACGGGCTCTAGGCTGCAGTTCCCACTTTAGTACCAGTTTCACATGATTTTTTAAAATTTCTTGCAGCATCTTTCATTAATTTAAAAGCATATTTAAAAATATTTTCCCTTTAAAAATACTTTAAGGTGGTGTGAGGCTAGATGATTTGGGGGCTCTCTGTTATTCCATATTCCTGGAAATTGAACAAAGCTCTTATTTCTTTTCCTTGATGGCTCAGTGTTTGTCTTAATTCATTTCACTGGGTTCAATTTTAATTTTTCTTGGTTAGGAAGCTAAGTTGGAATATTTTAGTTGTACATAGACTGTCTTCACTTCCCTCAATTTCAGTAGGTTTCAGGGAGGGGAGGAGCATATCATACATGCAAACTGCCCTTCTTTACCAGAACTTATGTCTCCATTTCTGATTGGTCTTCTTAAAACCTAAAATTTGCTTTCAGCCTCTCTGTCAGATAGATAGTGATCAGTAAATGCACATGAAATAAAATAGGGAAGATGTTCAGTCATTTAAAATTGCAGTGAATCTCGTGTTAAAGAACATTTTATAATTTGTTGCTTATAGGAGTCTAACATGAAACAGCAATCCATCATTCACTGGCATTCAATATACTGATGATTAAAAGACAAAACTGAGTTCAGGGACTCCTCCTTTGTCTCTCTAATGCCAGTGCTCATCACAAAGCCTGATGCCCAGCCGACATTCAATAAATGTGCCATCAAAGAACGGTGTTTGAATGAATGAACTAATGAATGACAGAGAGCAGTGTTAGCAACTACAATAAAATATTAGACATGAGGTGGATCACAACAAATTTGTTATTAATAATAGCTAAAATTCTAAGGTCGTGAAATTTAAAAAGGAGAAAAGTTAATGTAAAAAGTAACATCATTTTGATTTACTTGTATTCCCTTATATTTTCTGGAGCATGAGTTTTTATTTTTAAAAATTTCTTGTTTAACTATAGTTGATTTACAGTATTGTGTTAGTTTTAGGTGTACGGCTTCAGATTCTATTCCATTATAGGTTATTATAAGATATTAAATATAGTTCCATGTGCTATACAGTAAATCTTTGTTGTCAGTTTTATATATTGTAGTGTGTATGTATTAATCCCATACTCCTAATTTATCCCCCTCCTCTTTCCCCTTTGGTAACCATAAATTTCTTTCCTATGTCTGTATGTTTCTGTTTTGTAAATAAGTTGATTTTTATATATTTTTAGACTCCACAAATAATATCATATAATTGTCTTTCTCTGCCTGACTTACTTCACTTAGTATGATAATCTCTAGGTCTGTCCATGTTGCTGCAAATGGCAATATTTCATTCTTCTTTACAGCTGAGTCATAGTCTATTGTATGTATATATGCCACATCTTCTTTACTCATTCATCTGTGTATGGACATTTAGTTTGCTTCCATGTCTTGGTGCATATATCTTTTTTGAATTAGAGTTTTTGTTTCTGGATATATGCCTAGGAGTGGGATTGCTGGATCATATGGTAGCTCTATTTTTAGTTTTTTAAGGAACCTCCATACCGTTCTCCATAGGGGCTGCACCAATTTACATTCCCACCAACAGTGTGGAAGGGTTCCCTTTTCTTCACACCCTTGCCAGCATTTATCATTTGTAGATTTTTGGTGATGGCCATTCTGGCTGGTGTGATGTGATACCTCATCGTAGTTTTGATGAGCATGAGTCTTTTGAGGGTAGCATTATTGAGAATTGTTCATAATCTTCAGAATCTTCTGTCTGTTTTGCAGTCTTCCATCTGGGATTGTGTCACACTTTTGTGAATATCATGCATCATGGTCCCATGTGCAGTCCTTTTTGCGAGCCACTGAAATATATCATTTCAGTTGACCTAATGAATTATAATATAAATCACACAGGAAAAGAAACTAGTTACAGTTTTTTAAAAAATGAGTGGTAATTATTTATTATATATTACATAAACAATTTGCTATTTGAAAGAGCGTTTTCCTTATGTTTCACTAGTTTCTAAAATATTTGGACAAACACTTATCTAGAAATTTTTCTACATTAGTTTCTTCTCTTGAAATCAAGATAATTATGTCCACAAGCTTGTAAAAAGTTCTTATAAAGTTTTGGGAGAGTGAAAGGACATGACATTCTCTCATACATCATTTCTATAATTTTGAGGAAAACCTAGACAATGTAAGGTGCAAAGTGAAAAGAAAAAAGAGATAGACACATTTGAAAATAAACAACAAAGACTTTTTAATATTATTTATGCTATTGTTGGTTAATAGAACTTTCTGACAGTCTTTTTAAAAAATTAATTAATTTATTTATTTATTTATTTTTGGTTGTGCTGGGTCTTTGTTGCTGCTCACGGGCTTTCTCTAGTTGTGGTGAGTGGGGGCCACTCTTCGTGGCGGTGCATGGGCTTCTCACTGCGGTGGCTTCTCTTGTTGCGGAGCATGGGCTCTAGGCAGTAGTTGTGGCTCGTGGGCTCTAGAGCACAGGCTCAGTAGTTGTGGCACACGGGCTTTGTTGCTCCGCGACATGTGGGATCTTCCTGGCCCAGGGCTTGAACCCGTGTCCCCTGTATTGGCAGGTGGATTCTTAACTACTGTGCCACTAGGTAAGCCCCCTGAAAGTCTTTAAAAAAAACTACTAGTATTTGAAGGGATCCCCAAGGTTGTTTCATTTTCTGGGTCAACTGTAGAGAGGACAGAGTATCTTCATTTATTACTGAATAATAGAAGAAATAAATAGTTAACATAGAAAGATGGTATGCATAAAATATAATCTATCCTGGATGTTAAGGGAAAGACATTGGCATATCTTCACTAATGTATGACACTGAAGACACACCATTAATAATAAATCATGATGATGATACAAGGGAAAGTATAGTAACCATCTGAGAGCATAGATAAGATCCCGTTCAGAGCCATCTTACACTTTTTAAAAATAGGGTGTTCCTTTGTTTCTTCCATGGCATATGTTCCCATTGGGTATTTAATATTAGAGATGCTCATCCACTCTTTGAAGTTTTTGCAAGGCTGTCTTCTATAGTTCAGAAGCACCTTCTTGTTTTTCATTAATAAAAAAAATTCTAGTCCTCTTGATGTACTTGTTTGCTATGAAATAACTCTTTAAAATGATAATCTAACACTTTGTTACTCTAATCTTTTTCAAGCCCTTATTGAATTTCTGGAAACTCAGAAGTTCCAATATATGCTTAGTTTTTCAGTTCTGAAACCGAGTCCTTGTAAAGCTAAGATCCTCTGCCAAGTTTATGATTAACCTCTCTATCCAAAACTTTATTCCTTTTCTTGTCCTGTACCTGTTCCCCCTCAAGATTGAAGAGTATCAAAGAAAAGGGGGAATTGAAACCGAGCAGAGCCCTGCAGGGCCCTCCTGGGTACAAAAGCCTCCTAGATATTCCTAGAGTTCCAAAGGGCAGATTCAAACAGTTACTAATTAGGGAAGTGTGGAAATGCCAAAACAAAGGAAAAGCAGTAAGAAACAATAATGCAGTGATAAAGCAGAGTCCTAGTTCCTCCTCAAGGAATATACATAGCAATCTGATATATCTTTGAGTTCATTTATAGGAACTAAGGCCCCCCATCCAGGTGGAAGATGGTAACTTCAGGCTGAGCACAAACACATAGACCCCAGACTGGTTGGAACCAAAAGGCTGATGACTGGGACTGGTGGAACACCACCCTATTACCTCACCACCAACCAATTAGAAGAAAGTCAGGCATCCTGCAGCCCTTTCCCCAAAAGTTGCCATTAAAAACACTTCCCTGAAGACCATTGGAGAGTTTGGGTCTTTTGAGCTGAGCTTCTGTACTCCTTGTTTGGCCTTTGCAATAAACCTTTCTCTGCTCCTAACTCGACATTTCAGATTGTTTGGCCTCACTGTGCATCGGGCACGTGAACTTGAGTTCAACAACAGTTCCATTGAGATTTTAGAAAATATCCCCATACAAATCCTTGCACACAGTTGGTAGGAAAATTTGCAAAGTAGTGCAGCTACTATACAAAAAATTATGGAGATTCCTCAAAAAAATTAAAAAGAGAGTAACCATGTGATTCAGCAACCCAACTTCTGGGTATTTATCCAAAAGAATTGAAATCAGGATTTTGAAGAGATTAGCACTCTTATGTTCATTGCAGAACTATTCACGATAGCTAAGGATGTGGAAACAACTTAAATGTCCACAGATAGATGAATGGATAAAGAAAATGTGGTATGTACACACAATGGGATACTATTAAGCCTTCCAAAAACAGGAAATTCTGCAATATGGATGAACCTTGAGGACATTGTGCTAAGTGAAATAAGCCAGTCAAGAAAGACAAATACTGCATGATTTTACTTCTATAAGGTATCTAAAGTAATCAAATTCATAGAAGCAAACAGTGGAGTAGTGGTTGCCAGGGGTTGGAGGGAGGGAGAAATGGGGAGTTACTAATCAATGGGCATAAAGTTTCACTTAAGCAAGATACATAAGCTCTAGAGATCTGCTGTATATCATCATTCCTATAATTAACAATAATGTATTGTACACTTAAAATTTTTTTAAGAGGGTAGATCTCTTGTTGTGTTCTTATGTTAGTAAAATAAAAATTAAAACATCAAATTATTAAAATAAAAATCAATGTTCCATTGCTGAAAAACATATGCCATTACATTACAGTGGGTAGTTGAGGATTTATTTAAATAAAATGGTAATGTAACCATCTAAGCTAGTCGCCTTATCACCTTACATGCTTTGTCATCATGTACAGCAAATATTCTGGAGAGGTGATTTTGCTATCTCTTTAAGATATTTAATAATAGTGTTGCTGAACTGACCTACTTGAATATTTAAGTGGAGAAAATATCAGGACTCCTAAATATCAAAGCTGCTCTTAAAGAATAAAAATGTAACCATTGTGGATGTTTATAAAGAGCTGATACAGATTCTGGAAGCAATTTCCAGAGTTCTAAGGGTATAGTGAATAATGTCAACATCGTGGAACTAAGTCCATAAACCTCAAGGTGACTCATTTGGAAAGGAAATAATTCATCTGATGGATGGACCATAGTTCAAAAAATTTTCCCTAGTTTCTGGGGCTATATTTGCCTTTATGTTCATTGATGATTTCTCAAGTGGTTGTGACAGGACAGTGTGGAAAGGGAGGCTTGGGACCAAAGGGAAGCTTGAGGCACTTATTGCTCAGCTGGAAAAAAACTGAATTAGAGTGATCAAAATAAGGTTCATAAGCATGACCTTGGTTCTTGAAACTTGCCTTCTTTATCTTCCCATAACCAGATCCTTCCATCATTAAAACCTAGATTAAATACCACCTCCTCTTTTATTCATTCATTTATTCATTCATTTCTCTTTTCCCCCATTCAGCAAGTATGAGCACCTGCTATGAGCCAGCACTATTCTAGATATGTGTTTACCAGAAAGCCAGAGGGAAATGGTCTCTGCCATCACAAGGCTAATCACACTTTATTTGTATCTCTCTTATAGCAATCACTACAGTTTAGTTATTTGGGCATATCTCATCCTCCCATAAGATAGTGAGTGCTTTGATGTCAGTATCACTGTCTAATTTACTTATCACACTGTTTTACAGCTAAAAGACAATTGACAAGTGGTGAATGAGTGGACAGTGAATGAATAAATAGGTGAGTGAATGAACCAATTTTTCTGACCTATTATGCCTGAGTAATGCTACATAATTTTTACTGTTCTGAATTGGTACAAAAGAAACCCAACCTCCATCATTATTGGTTGGAGTCACATAAAATTGGCATCAAGGAGGCCATTACAATGGAATTTTTAAAAATCCAAATGTATTTCTGTGGAATTATAGAATACATTTTCATAGCCTAACATAACTGAATCAGGATTTTAAAAAGGCTACAAATGCAGAATGATGTATTTACATAATAGACTTATTACCTGGTTAGAAGAGGCCATTAATGTGTATTAAGAAAGAATACCACTATATGAAATAGCCATAGAGGATGTTTTTTAACTTCCTTAAATATTTCTTTATGCAAAATAATGACTCAATAAAGTAAAGATTAGAAATTAGCTCCATACTTTGGTTTACTTTAGAAAATAGTTTTCTTACATGTAGGCAAACTAGCTTTGAGGAAGAAGATTACACTGGAAAATATTTTAAAGAATCGAGATTAATACAAAGTTTAGGGAATTTATGGAATGTAATATCTGCTGGAAATGTCCTCTATTGAGGTACATTCCCTCCTATTTGAGGAGTTGTCAATTTGGGATTTATTTCTCTCTCTTTTTAGCTTTTAATTTCTTCCCATAATTTTTGCCCCAACAACTGTCTTCCTACCAACAGTGTGCAAGGGTTCCCTATTCTCTGCATCCTAGCCAACACTTGTTATCTCTTGTCTTTTTGACGAGCCATTCTAACAGGTGTGAGGTGATATCTCATTGTGGTTTTCATTTGCATTTCACTGATGATTAGTGATATTGAGCATCTTTTCATGTACCTGTTGGCCATCTGTATGCTTTGTTTGGAAAAATGTCTATTCAGGTCCTCTGCCCATTTTTAAATTGTATTATTTCATTTTTGTTTGTTTATTTTTGTTTTGTATTTTATTTTTTTGCTATTGAGTTTTATGAGTTCTTTATGTATTTTGGTTATCAACCCCTTATCAGATACCTAATTTGCAAATGTTTTCTCCCATTTCACAGGTTGCCTTTTCATTTTGTTGATAAGTTTGATGTAGTTCCAATTGTTGATTTTTGCTTTTGCTGCTTGTGCTTTTGGTGTCATATCCAAAAATCATTGCCAAGACCAATGTCAAGGAGATTTTCCCCTATGTTTTCTTCTAGGAGTTTTATGGTTCAATGGATTAAGTCTTTAATCCATTACAAGTTATTTTTTGTGAGAGGTGTAAGATAGGTGTCCAATTTCATTTTTTTGCCGTGAGTATCCAGTTTTCCCAGCACTATTTATTGAAGAGACTATCCTTTCCCCATTGAGTATCCTTGTGTGTGGATTTCTTTCTGGGCTCTCAATTCAGTTCCATTGGTCTATGTATCTCTTTTTGTGCTGGCATTATATTGTTTTGAATACTACAGTTTTGTAATATAGTTGGAAATCAGGAAGTATGATTCCTCCAGCTTTGTTCTTCTTTCTCCAGATTGCTTTGACTATTTGGGGTCATTTGTGGTTCCATGCACATTTTCGGATTGTTTTCCTATTTCTGTGAAAAGTGCCCTTGGAATTTCGATAGGGATTACCTTGAATGTGTAAATCACTTTGGGTAATATCGATATTTTAACAATAGTAATTATTCCAATCCATGAGCACAGACTCTTTTCCCATTTATTTGTGTCTTCTTCAGTTTTTTTCATCAGTGCCTTATAGTTTTCAGTGTACAGATCTTTTGCTTACTTGGTTAAATTTATTCCTAAGTATTTAATTGTTTTTGATGCTATTGTAAATGGGATTGTTTTCTTTATTTCTTTTTCAGCAGAATAGTTGTTATTATATAGAAATACAAGATTATTTTTGTATGTTGATTTTGTATTCTGCAACTTTACTGAATCTATTAGTTCTAACAGTTTTGTGGTGAAGTCTTTAGGGTTAGGTTGGTCTTATTAAATGCAGTCCCTGAATCCTGTCCCATGACTAATGCAGCGTAAGTTTCCTATAACTTCCGAGAATCAGAACTGTGAACAATTCTCAGAATTGTTTTGACAATAGTTCTACAAATAGTGGAACTTTGACTGACCTTCATCAATCTAACATGTGAATTCTTTAGGCTATCTGCTGTCCTGCAGAACAGCCATCTTGAGCAATTCACCTGTTGTGATGGTTTTAATAAAGGCTTAAGCTAACAGCTTTTAGGTGATTTTTCTTCTTTCACAAATTCATAATTTGGCCGAATATTATTTTCCTTAAGAACTTTTAGATTTTGTTTTTGGATCTCATGGCACCCAGTGTTGCTGTTGAGAAGTCCGTTCTGCAGTGGTCAATTCCCTATTCTGGGGTTAGCACCTTCCTTTGCAGCCTCTGCATTTTCCTGCCAGGACCACGGCTTACAGCTGTGGCTTCCCTGTGCTTTCTTTTTCCAGAAACTGTGTAATTTCTGGTCCACCAAAAGTCCTTTCTCTGTTTTTCACAAATCCCAATGTAATTATTAATTTCTTTAAAAAATGTATGTACCTTTTAAAAAATTCTTATTATGATTTGGTGTTAAAAGGGGAGATTTCAGCATGTGCTCAAGTTGAAATAAGATTAATTTTGTTTGTTTCTTTGGATAGATCCACATGAAACTATATCCTTTGGGAGTAGAATTGGTGTTCAGATAAGGACTTTTATTTTTACTCTCTACATTTCTCTATTTGAATTTCTGCTTACGAGTTTCCTTTTGGTTCAAAATAATGGGTCACTTGATGTATTGAGCATCTTCCTTTTCCACCTCCCAATGTGCTCACCAGCTTTCTCCACCAGCTTTGGTGCCCTGTCTGTGCAGCTTTCCAGTGTGGACAGCACCCAGGGCTCTGAGCCCTTTGTTTCCTGGGTGGGTTTACCCAATGGAGGCAACAAGAGCAGATCAGACACGGGGAGGAGATTGAGGTTGGGACATTTATTCACTGACCTCCCCACTCTCTCCCCCATACTGATTATCCTGTGTTGGTTCATCCTCCCTTGAAGACAACAGCTAGCTGCCAGGTGGCCCTTGGCACATAGAGACCCTCACTTCCTCATCTTGATCCTTCAGGCCTAGGGATCACAGTGGCTCCAAGGATGTTAGCCTGGAGACCACATTCCACTGCTGGCTTCTCTACAGCCTGCCCACACCTTTGTGATTAGTCCCTTTATTAAGTCTTCCTCTAATGACTCAGCCTGAGTGTCATTTATTTTTGCCCTGGATCCTCACCAAAACAAAACCAAAATCAAAAAACAAACCCCAAACCAAAGCAATAAAGTATTGTGGTAATTTAACTCTACAGATTGATCTTTTTGCTGTTTTGTAACAGAGTAAAAGTATTTTAGAAAGCATATAGGTGAAGAAAACTCATTTTGGTTGAAGGAAGTATGCCACAGAAGGGAAGTAACAATAAATATTTCATGAGTACAAACTTCAAGCTGAAGTCACTGTCTTTCCTGCTCAGCGGTTGCTAGGTTTCTGGGCCTGGAGGGAGAGCAGAGAGGAGTGTGGCCTGGCAGACAATGGTCTTCACCCAGCACTGTTCAATCCTGCTGCAGACATTTATAGAATCTCAGAGAGGGATGGGGCTGTGGGGACTGTCTAGTGCAGTGATGCACAGCACCAAGTGCCACTCTATTTGTGAGATGGCCCCAGATTTAATTGGTGCGGTACCTATTTAGAAACTACCCATGCTGCTACTACTTCTTCAGTGTGTCTATAAAAACCATTTTAGTGGCTATCATATAGTGCTAATTTTCTCTTTGGGGATTTTGGAGAGTAGCTAACAATGGCATCAGGTAACATTCACAGAATGCTCGCTGTGTGTCGGAGAAGGTGCTCAAAGCTTGACACGCATCATATCCCACGACCCTCACCTAAGCTCCGTGTGGCTACTGTCCACTGTGTAGAGTGGTGTATGATAGTAGTGCACAGCATCATTAGTCCAGTTTTACTGATGATGAAAACAAGGCAGAAAGAAGTAAAGGGACTTGCCCATCATCACACAGCCATTAAGTGATGGAGTAGTTTGACTCTGAACCCCACACTCTTATCCATTACATGGTTCCTTCCCGTTAAAACATCTATGCAGAAAAATATATGTACATACAATGCAGAAATACTGCTTTGTGCCTAACAACATACCGTATATGTTGTTTCATGTCACTAAACACACCATAATGCCATTTTAAGTGATGTCATAGTATTCAGTTGTGTCACTATGCCAGTTTGCTTCATCAATCTCATTGTTATTTCTGCCTAATAATTCCTTTCTAATCCTGACTCCTCTCATATTATAATATCCGACCCCAACATTTCCTTGAGCTTCATATCCTCAATTGTAAAATGATGATAATAATAATACTTCCTTCAATGAGTGGTTAAATGTATATTATGAAGCTATTATTATGATGATGATTCTATATTACAATTATTGTTATTATTAAATAGAACATCAAACATTACTGTTGGGGAATGGGGCTCTAGATGACTCTGATTTTCTCCTTTTTGCTTATCATAATATAATGTGTAGCATTTAAATGTATTGTGTAATAAGGAAAATTAGTTCATTGGAGTTTTTTGAACAAATTATTCATTTAAATATATAAAGATTAAAATATGCTTTAGTGCTCCTGTCCCACAAGTGGTTTTAACGTTGATCAATAACAGTCACCAGTCCGGAATTAACTCACAGAGTTTTATTTCACTGAGCAATGCTTGTCCTGAGTTGTTTTACCACTTGTCAATATTTCACACTCTCTTACGCAATCAGAAAATGATTCCAAGGACACGTAGCGATGCTTCCCCTTAAATAAATACACAAGAGCTTCCCTCTGATTGCCCTATATTTCTGATACATGTCCTTCTGCTGGAGTGTTAAGGGCACTAGCAATTCGCAGGCAGTCCTTAGATATGCAAGAAAGCGTCTCTTATGTTTGTTATGGGGGTGATGCCATATTATCAGCTCCCTATCTTTCTGTATCATCCTCCAGTGACCTCTGTGAGAATTTGGTTTGGTGTCTTGATTCTAGTGAGACTCAAACACTGCTGCATTTATTCCTGGGCTTTAAATGGGCTGAAATGGTAGTGTGCTGATGTTTTACACAACAAGGAAATAACCAGTGAAATGCATCTTTAAAATAGATTATCCTATTTGTAAAAGGGAATCATAAGCACATATAAACAGAATTGAGCCTTAACTGTTTGGGGGACCAGAATGTAATTGTTTTCTCCATGAATGATCCTGTGCCAAAAGTGTGTGTGAGAGAGAAACTGGGATTACATTTTGGTCATTTTCCTTAAGAAAGAGAGATTTAGTAGTTTTTCTGTTTCAGTATTTATCAGCCAAAAACAGCTTGGAACATATTTCATCTACTAAAAGAAAGGTTGCTGATTTGACATAAATGTTAATGAAAGAATAAGACCCAATTCTCAAGATATTTTTTCTTTTATTTAAAACGTAAACTATCACAACACATTGTACAATAAAATAAAGACCTTAGAATCACATTAAAACTTTTAAAACATCTCTATATAGTCACAAAACGTGAAACATGCTGCAGGGATACAAACACAGTTTGGTACCAAGTCTCAGTACACTTTCACCATGAAAACAAATGGAGAAGCACAGCCTATCTGTGAGTTTCCTATCTTTAGTAGTAGCTGATGTGACTGCTGCCAACAAAGAGAAATGGTTGCTTTCTTTGGAGACTATATCTCTGATAGGCTTTTACAACTTCATTGAATACTGTGCTTTGTGGAGAAATTACCACTGACTTCTACTTCTGAGCGAGTTGTCATATTAGAATTACAACACGCTTTTACAACACATATTGGCACAATATGAAAAATAAATACTTTTTGAGTTTTCAACTCAAAACAAAGATTATTATTAAATAAATAATTATTCCTCATAGCGCATGTCTCATTTTCTCTTGCCTTGGCCATTGACACAAATGAAGCTCAATGAATAATACGTTAGGTAGTTTATTTACGTCTTCTTTCATAATTCTGCATTGCACTCCTTTCATAAGCCACTGAGAACAAAGATAAGGTAAAGGGTTTGTTAAGAAGATTCACTGACACAGTTAAACAGAGTTCAAAGCATACAGAAATTTATTTCAAATTCATAATTACTTTTTTCACTCCATTGAAGTATTTCTAAGAGTCTTATTTGCACATCTTCTAATCGGGCCTCAGTCTTTATCCTGATTGGAAGTGATCTGTCCACAGAATTCTTGGTTATTTTGGTCATCCTCATAGACTTGGTGCCCCCAAAGTGTATTTGCAGGGTATACTGCAACATTGATTCTCCACAGCTTTCTCAAGCAGTGGTGGACACCATGGTGATTTATAGAAAGGACAATGCCTAAAGTAAACAGGAATAGTGGGAGGATGAAAGCAAAACGTGGGACTTTTATTCTAGGACAGAGTCAACCAACTACAGGCCATGGGCCAAATCCAGCCCACCATCTTTTCTTGTAAATAATGTTTTATTGGAACATGGCCACACCCATTAATTTATGTATTGTCTATGCCTACTTTAACATTAAAATGGAAGACCTGAGTAGTTGCTACGGAGACTGCATGACTCACATAGTCTAAAATGTTTACTATCTGGCTCTTTACAGAATAAGTTTGCTGATTTCTGGTATAGGGGTACCTAATGGTGTGAGGGTCTCTTCCTATCTGGATTCCTCCCAGTGATAGATTGTCCTTGAGACTGAAAACAATCTCATTGCCTATAAGTAGGGCAATTGAGCCATCTAAATACAACATAGTTTAACTTACCTCCTAGCACCCTACTGGCCTGTGAAAGATTAATCACTGCTTCCAAAGGTATTTAACATATAGCTAGCAAGTAACTTAAGTACTTTGACCATATGGACTGAAAAAAGTACCAAATTACATTATATTATATTACATTATATTATATTTGTAAATATAATTTCAAAGGGGTCTGCAGCCACAAAAGGGTAAGGATCAGATTGCTGTGATTAAAATACTGAAGTATATATTTTCATCATTTTATCTAATACTTTATACACTTAGATTTACATTGTAGTCAAACTACTGTGCTTTTAAAAATTCACCATGCATGTATAAAATACTGAATTTAAATAGAAATAGTAGAAAGAATTGTGAAAGACATGTAGGAATCATAGGTGCCACTCTAAACAATTTTCTCAGTGGAAGGATTTGTTGAAAGAGTAGGTTGGTAAAGCCTCCAGTGTTATCACTTTCCCCTTTTACCACTGAGCAGGTTCTCATTAGCATCCAAGATTCCCTTAAGTGAGGTTAACAATAAGGAGAATGTTTTATGTCGATCACACACACGCTCCTGGGGTGGAATAGTCTGAGGCCCGATCTTGGCAGTTCTGGAGGAAAGAAACAGTCCATTTCTGACCCTGGTTTGTTTGTAGGAGGAGGAGGATGATTAGCACAAGATCAGTTCCTGACAAGCTTTCAGTAACATAATTTTGTTCCTCAGAGAAGGGAAGTGAATGCAAATGTAAACTAACCAAAGACATTAGTGATTGAGCTGAAATACAGTGTTCTCTTGATTGGAAGCAGTTTCTGACCTGGTCCTTGAACCCTCTAAAACCATATGTAAATGTTTGTGTGTATGAGCTGATAAGGGTTTCTCTGGGAAGACACCTTCTAGATTACTCAGATTGTCAAAGGGGTCTGTGACCACAACAGGGTAAGGATCGGATGGCTGTAGAAGGTGTCTATGATAACCTTGCCTCAACTGATTATATGAAAATGTACCCGATTGGGTATAAATTACATGTTTGCCCATTTTTTCCTTTTATATTTTCTTAACTAAAATGGAGGAGCAAAGATTTAGTCATAAATTGATTCTGATTCATACAGTGATTCTATTTAATATTATCTATAATTATATTAAGTACATTTAATAGCATCTAATTTATTCAAATTGCACATATCTATATTATTTGTAAGGTTAAGCATGTTCTGAAACCTTTTATCAATTCTGAAAATGGAAAGTTATTGACTGGTGTGATTATCAAGAAAACCACAGGTATATAAGGGCTAGTGTACACTTCTGATACAAATAAAGCCACTTCTTTAAAATAAAGTAAAAAAATTAAAAAAAAATAAAGTAACTTCTTTAAAATTTAAACTTGAGATGCCTCCAAATTACTGACGAAGAAATACAAATGTAGTGTCTAAATCTGGAAGGTAGAGAACCAATATAAATACGAAGATACCTTGGATTTTCCTGATGGCGCAGTGGTTAAGAATCCGCCTGACAATACAGGGGACATGGGTTCGATTCCTGTTCCTGATACCACATGCCTCGGAGCAACTAAACCCAAGGGTCGACAAGACTACTGAGCCTGCGCTCTAGAGCCCTCAAGCCACAACCAGTGAAGCCCCGTGCGCCTAGAGCCTGTGCTCTGCAAAAAGAAAAGCCACTGCAATGAGAAGCCTGCGCACCGCAACGAAGAGTAGCCCCTGCTCACCGCAATTAGAAAAAGCCCGCACGCAGCAACGAGGGCCCAATGCAGCCAAAAATAAAATGAAGTAAAAAAAAAATACTAGGATACCTCATTTTTGCATGACTTTTTCAGATTAATTGAGCCAGCATATCTTACTTACAGATTTTCAGGAAACCAGAAATATTCTATATGGATAAGACGGGTGATGATTACTTTCTAATCAATTACATGACTAGTATTTTAATTCTAATTTCACTGAAGGTAAAATAAAGAGAATTTGAATAGCTTTCAAATAGACTACGAACTATAAGGCCTGAATGAGCTTAACAAAATATCAGTTTCTATGAAAATGATACAGGGGTTATTTAACCTTAAAAATACTGTGATGAATGAGTTAAGAAATTACAGTTTTCAGATATATGCATATGGCTTTACATAGAAGATAGAAATTAAAGAAAAGAAAGGAAATATGCAGGCTTTACATTAAGTGAAAGAGTTGTTCAGACTTAAACTGGGTAATGAGGAGAATTATGGCACTCCTTCTCTTTAAGGGTTTTATAGCCAGAACTGATTATAACCCTCTAGGATAATTTGATTGTGTTCCTTTTTGAAGGCATTGGAACAGACTATGTTACTCTCCTAGTCTTAAACATTCATCAGGAGGTTTAGAGTTTGAGCTTCTATAATATCATAAAGAGCAAGTGATTTGTAAAAATGGATTTGTTTATTTTTGTTTATTTATTTTTGTGTTGGAAGACTGTCAGATTTAACCTTTTGTAAGACTTTCCAATTACCTTGGTAACAAGTAAAATTATCAGTCTTATCTCCCCCCTCCCCCATCCCCTTTAGTTCAGTAAGGTTAAATGTGGCTTATTGAACAGATGTAAGGGAAAGGGTATTAGACTAGCCCAAAGATTCAGGTTAGGTAATGATTAAATGTGGCAGACACTGGGAGTTTGAGAAGGATAGATTGATATTGTGGTGATATTAGCTCAATCATCTGTAAATCCATTCTTGGATTTATTTATTGAAATTAGATTTTTCCAACATAAATACTCATTTTAATTTTATTATTCCTGTTTAATAGTTTGAAAAGAATGCCTTAGAGAAAATAGAAGTAGATTTAAGGTACTATTTATTTGCAGTCATGGTTTTATACATACCAGAATTTAAAGTTCTTTTGCCCATTAGTCCAACAAAGGAATCTGTTTTATGCCCTGGAAAAATACATTTAGGGGTATTTTAATATGTATATCTCTGAGGAAATAAACTGTTATAACTAGTACCAAAAAAAAGCAAGCTTCCAAATATATGGCTATATAATAAATATATAATTATTTCAAGTTTTGGTGAGCCTGAAGAAATAAAGATTCCTAGTAAGTCTTATAAATGACACTAAATAAAAATAATACAATGAAAGCACTTTTCTCAATTCTATATCTAAATATTAGCAAGTACACTTTATTCATATTCTATTTTATCTGTTTATATACAATGTTTTAAGTATTGCTATTTGAGCTAGCTTTGATGTTTAGGGAGTCAATTTCACATTTGTGTGACAAAAACATCAAAGCTTATTTCCTAATATTACTGAATATGTTGTATTTCTCAGGAAACTGAAGCTTAGTTAAATCAGATTCCTGTACCTGATGATTATAAACTTCTAAAGTTCACTATCGCTATTTTATTGGATTTTAAAAATATTTATTTTGGAAAAAGTACGTTAGTTTTGACATTAATAAAGTACATTTATTTTCATTACATGGAATTTTGCTATATATATTTCCCTTGGAAGTCAAGTCCTGAGAAAGTAAATATGAATAAGATTTATTTACTTTCAAAGATGAAGCCTTTGGAAAGGATTATTATTTTAACTCTAGTGGGAGGATGTCTCTTGGTTTATACTACATTAGCTAAGATCACGGCTGCTATCTTAGTGTGGCCTCTACTCTGCTTCCAGTGAATCAAAATCCAAGTTGGAGTAACTGAGTGGACCTTGGGATAAGTGAGTGTGATTAAGATGGACCCCTGGTACTTTCTACAACTTTATCTATCTTTACCTTTAGTATGGATTCTCTACTCAGACATTCACTCCATCCTCTTAATTGGCTGCTGGATTACTCTAATAAATGACGTCATCATGGAATCCAGCATACTAAAATGAACTAGGAGATGCCTATAAATGCTTGGATTTTTGTTTTTGCTTTTGTTTTTTTCAGTGGAAGTGGTGGGGTGGGGATGAGGGGAGAGGAATGTGTGATGGATTTTTACCCCTAGGATTGAAATTCTTATCTAAAACTAACAATTTACAGGAGTTAAAGGATTCCTCCCTCCCTCCCTCCCTCCCTCCCTTCCTTCCTTCCTTCCTTCCTTGCTTCCTCTCCTTCCTCTCTTTATTTATTATCTCAGTTTCTATGGGTCAGTAATTCAGCAACAGTTCAACTGGGAGTTAAAGGATTTTTAATATAATGCATCCTTTTGGTAAGTATGATATGTTTAAACAACAGAGCTTTAAACATTCATGTTCTGGATGTAATATGAGTCTGCTCTATTCTTAAATTGTGTTAATTAAAAATATTAAGTTCTACATTACAACAGAAAATACGTTATTATGTAAAGTGGAATTCAATCTAATTTACATTTGCATATGATAAATGTCAAAATAATTTGGAACTTACTTTTATGAGAGAGCTGGCCATGTCCTATAGAAAGAAAAATAAAATTAACAAACACAATAGATTTGTTTTAAAGGAGCGACATTATATCTTTTAAAGAGAATTATAAAATAAATTGATTTTTAAAATAATGCAACATTTTCCATTCATGTACTATCCTGAGGAATATAGCAGAATCATAAATGCTATCCAAATTATTAATAATAAAAACAAAATATTTTAAACAAAAGGAATGTTTTTAAGGAATTTCTGTGGGCCACAGATTCAAACTCAGGTCTGTGAGACTCTTGAGGCCTGAACTGCCCGGCCCCACCTCTCTTGTTTTCTTATAAGAGATACATCTTCAAGGCCGTCAGCTTTGATGCTCAAGAGAGAGAGAGCAAACCCATCTCTTTATTCAACAGTCAACCAAGAATCTGTATTTCAGCCCACAAAAGACATTCTCCATTGTCATACATGTGCAGTCACAAGAGTAAAATAAAGATTTATAGAAATGTTTACCATAAAGAGCCTGTAACAGGGCCACTTGTTTTTCAATTGAGGAATCTGACAAGAAACAAATTGACATTAACTGTTTACACGTTCCACTGATGGTGTGAGAATTCAAGAAAAGGAAACATTTCTATCATGAGACACTGGCAGCTAAATCTAATCTAACACCAGTGGTCTAAAGTCAGTTTTCCACATGGACTGAGAACATTCCGATATCCCCTGGAGGCCCCGTGCCTTCCTGTTCTTTGTCAGTTTGGATCCTTAGTCAAGGAAGCACTTAGCTTAAGGTTGGTTCCTGTTCTTGGTGGTTTGGACCGATCTCTCCCTCCCTCCGTGGCATGTGTGTGTTAGCGAGGTGAGGACCAGAGTCACGCTCCGGGAGATATACCCGTTTTAGGGTGGAAATCTCTGCTCATAGATCAAGAGAGACTGCGTGCTCTGAGCATGAGCTAGGATTCCGGGGTGGGAGTGGCGTGTGGGGGGCGGTGCCCAGAGAGACAGAGAGGGTGATGGCTGCCCATCTCACCAGCATCCCGTTTGCCCATTAATCCGAAGAACTGCTGAGGCTTGGGTCTGCGGGCGATTCTCTGCAGAAGATGCTCAAAGGGCTCGGGCAGCTCCTCCTAGAGGACAGACGCACCGAAAGGGGCGTGTAGGCAACCAGTGCAAGGCGCCGGCAAACTAGAGTCATTCTGGTGGTGCGCTCCAGCCTGGGGCAAACCTTGGCGGTGGGGACAGGGCCAAGCCAGGTTTGGGGAACCAGCTCCGAAGCGAGAGGAGGCCGGGCCTCCTCACACCTGGGCGTTGCCTCTCTCCACCCCTCCCCGCCCAATTCGTGTCCGGCGCCGCTGCCTCCCCGAAGCCTAGCCCTAACCATTTAGCTGGAGGCTCGTCGTCTCCAAGCCCTGCTCGCTTTCACCTCTTTCCTCCCATCCCGGGGAACCTCACTTATCTGCCGCTCAGCTACCGGACTTTGTTCATCTCTAGCTAGGGCTTTGGAGACTTCTCACCGCCCTAAATGCGCACGGGCGTGGGTGGGTGGGGGGGAGGGGCGGAGGGAGGGGAGGGAAGGTGTCAGCCCTTTACAAGCGACTAACAGTGCGCGACTTTCACTGTTCCGGCGGGGCGCGCTCCCTTGCGCGAATGGCCTGCGAGCAATCTAAAGGAAAACTTGCGGCTACGTCTGCAGGTCCGTAAAATAAAAGTCATGGCAGCAAGTTAGCCTTCTACCCACCTGCGACCCTGCAAGCCCCCAGCGCCTCGCCACTCGCCCCTGCTTTTGCCTGCGTCTGGTGCGCACTCCTCTGCCCCTGACCCAGCATTTCCAAATGCCAGGTCCTTGCAGCTGGACCTGAGTCTCTGAAATCCGCGTTACCAGGGTATGAAACCTTGTGAGGTTTCCAGTCTTGTGAGGATTCTGGGATCACCTGGGAGGGTATTATTCCTCCAGAGAGTTCCCGAGACCCGACGATGCAGCCCTCGGGAGGAAACTTGGTTCTTGGATGCAAAATCTCGTGTGGGACCCAGGGGATGGCGTTCCTCTACATCCCTCCCGGCGCGCCTCCACCGCCTCTGGTTGCGGTCCCGGTGTCCGCTAGGGTAACTAGGATGCTATCGCGGGGGGTAAGTGACACCTCCTAAGCCCATGAAGAACGGCGCGGGCCATCCTGGGACCGGGTCTCACCTTGATCTGGTCTCTGTCGGACCAGTCAGACCAATAATTCAGATCATCGTTGGCTCCCATTTCTTCTGCAAACAGTTGAGTGGAGACGAGAAAAAAGACTGCCAAGGCCACGAGGATTTTCATGTCGGATTTCTGGGAAGAGTGGAGAGAAGAGGCAGAGGGGAGAAAAAAATATATATGTATTGGGGGTGTCTATCCAAGAGTTGAGGCAGGAGAATTTTCGATCCCACAACGGAACTCAAGGTCGACTGAAACAAGATAAACCCCCTAAGGGCTAAAGTCCTGTCGGTACCCTTTAGGAAAGAGAATCAAGCCCTAAATCTTCTCAAATCCTGTTCTTCCTAGATCCTAGCTCCCCCAGCCCTCAACCCACCAATCCACACCTTCAAGCCAGGAGGCTCTGCGGGTGGAAGACAAAGAGGGACAAGGCACTTGGGATACCCGTCTCGCCGCCGTCTCCCTGCCGTCTCCCCGCAGTCCCCCCGCTGTCCCTCAGCTGTCTCTCCGCTGTCCCTCGCCGCAGCGGCCCATCCAGCCCTGCTAGACGCCGCCTCGGAGCGCTGCGCGGTGCAGAAAGCCCACCCGGCAGGGCACAGACACTTACTGCGGCTGACCAGCCCTTGGGGTTCCTCGGCGGGTCCGAGTGCTCGCTGGGCGCTTGGCACTCTCTGTCGCAGCAGCTCGCGCTTTTGCCTGTTGGCTGCAGCGCGGGTATTTATCCCAGGTTCGCCGAGCCTCGAGACCCACGTGACACGCTCCCCACGCGACTTTCTGCTCGATATTTAATTAGCCGCCTCCTCTCCTTTCGCTTGCTTCTGATTGAGAGTTTCCGAGACGGCAATCCGTCGGTGCGCATAACATCTGGACCCAGTTGGGTTAGAAATGACGCAATTATAGGAAAATCGAGATCTCGCCATCCAATCCCCAGCGGCCTGTCTTCTTCCGTTTGCAGATCTGACGCCCCCTCCCCTCTTTTTCTTCAGAATGGGGTTCCATGACACCTGAGATTACTCATCAAAATTGAGAAAAGTGACTCAGACTTAGGCAACTTTTAAGTCCCTTGAGAGGGTAATTTGCACTTCCAAGGATGGCCAAATAACTTCGGGTATTAAGATATTGTCAAAAATCAGGCTAAGAAAGGAGAACTTCAAATGGGGGGGGGGTAGGAAGACATTTCCCCCCCTATTTCCATCTGCAGAGTGTCTTAAGTGTTTCTGAGATATATCAATAGCATCTTTCTACGAGCAGAACATCCTTCTCTCAAATTAGCTAGAATACTGGCATTTCTTCAGTAATACGAAAGGATTTTTCAGTCCTGTAGGATTTCAGACGATGGCAGCAGATTTATTTTACGTTTTGGAGATAGGGGAATTTAAACCTGGCATTGCACTTAGAACTTTTATATCAGTGCCATTCTAGGATATCTTTTGTTCCAAGCTAGCAAGCTACATGCTGGAGCAGGGGTACGTTTTCGTTTCTCTCCTACCCTTTCTCACTGAAGACTAAGAAACGCACCAGAGGTGTACAGGATCCTTCCCGGTTGTCACTAAAGGACTCTTAAGATCCTTCATAGATTTCTGCTGTATATGAAAATAAGTGTAGTGAAGATGTTAATTGGGCAGTCATTATCAATACGAAACTATTTGACAAATAACATCTGTATAGATATCACAGCTTTCCATGAGCCCGTGGTTTGCCTTGCAGACTAAATGACTGTTGTACCTGGGGTGTTGTTTTCTCCTCGCTCCTTGGTAAGTACTATGCTTTCCAGTTAATTCTGATGTTCTTAGTATAGTGCATAAAGGAAATAATTTATTGCAATTCATATAAACCAATATTTTTTCTCCTAATATTTGTTGTTCTTTCTTAAATAACCCTGACTTTTGAAATTCCCATGTGTCTGTCTCATTTCTTTAGGCCTAGCCTCACAATGCAAGGCGTTATATTCTTTGTTTTTATAACATTTTTATATGGGAAATTATAAACATATACAAAAGTAGAGAGAATCATCCACTTGAAACAATTTGCAAGTTTCACTTACAAACCCTTCCTATTTTCCCACCACTCAAATTATTTCAAAGCAAATCTCAGACATAATTTCAACTGTAAATATTTCAGCATGTCTATAGAAAGGATAAAAAATAAAAACAGAACCATGCTGTTGTTCCACCTAAAAACAACATAAAATAATTCCTTACATTAATATCCAGTGTTCAAATATTCCTCATTGTTTCATAAGCCCCACCCCATACAGTTTACTAGTTGAAATCAGAATTGTATTGAAGTTCATAAACTGCAATTGGTTTGTATATCTCTTAAATCTTCCCTAATCTATAGTTCTCTCTCTCTCTCCTTATGAATAAAACTGCTCAGTAGACTGTACTATGTTCTGGAGTTTGCTGATTACACCTAGTGGTTTCATTTAACTTGTTCCTCAGTTCTATTTCCGATTACTTGGTAGTTGTATCTAGAAGTTTAATGACATGTTGGTTTGGTTTTTCTGACAAAGTTACTTTGCATGTGTTGTTAGGAAGCACGTGATAGCTGATTGTTTCTCCTTTTGAGACTTAGCAGCTGTTGCTGATCATTTTAGATCCATTAACTTATTCGTACTTTCAAAAGTGTTATTGCGATTTTATCATTTATATTTTTATTTATTAGCTGGCCTATTCCTTCCATATAAAGAGAAAATTTTTTTCTCAACAACTATGTAGTTATTCTAAGACATGGCTAACCTAGGAAAGATGGGATAAGTGCTTGATTAATTCCCTTTACCAATTAAAAAAATGAGTTGGTAAATTAATACATTCAAATATGGTACCCCCCCATTTAGGATTATTATGACTTCATGGATTTAAACACAGTTGAAGTATTTCATTTCTTCAAAGAAAGATAGAATCAGGCCTCCTTCTATTCAGTGCTCAGATTATCCCATTTCTTGGCCAGAAGCAGAAAGGTGACCGGAAAGTGACTTTTCAAATTGACACCTGAGATATCTGATATGCCTTAAATAGGCTTTAAGGGCTTTCTTGATTTCGGTAAGACAAGATATTCTAGGTTTAAGTTGTGTATTTCCTGCTTCAAACCTGCAATTTGCATTTAAGGAGCTCTTGTTTCTTCTGAATTAGAAATGATTATTAGAGACCATAATCTGGGTATTATGGGTGCACACTGCTACAGAGTTCTTCATTGTTTCAAGACTTTTTCAATGAATAGAGCTGAAAATGTGTGTATGTGTGTGTTTAAAATCATGAATATATCGTGGCAACTTTCTGTTCAAATCAGGATACTATAGGGTCTTTCTTTAACCTCTTCTATTTTGCATCTTCTCTTCAATGCCAAAATATCCGTTCCCAGTGACATCAACATTGTTACTCATTTGCTTTATCCCAGTACACAATGCCAACATGATCAACAATATGATTATTAGAGACAGACTAAGGGCTTTTATTTGCATTTTTTAAAATCTTTAAGATATATCACACAAGGTATGTTCAGTCAACTTACTATGTTTTAAAATCATTTAAAAAGTTCTCTATACGGTTATGCTATCAACTATAATACACATAGCTTCATTTGCTCACTTTGCTTTTGAGTTTTAGGAATTGCTTTTATTAGAATTATATAAAACACATAGGTCCAAACTCAAATATTTGAAACATAATGTATTCAAAGAAGTATACTTTCAATCCCTGTCCCACTACCCTCTTCCTTCTAGTAACTATTTCTTTTAGGTTCAGTTTATCCTTTTATTATTATTTTATTTTTGTTGTTATTATATTTTAAGAAAGTATGTATTCATATCCCTCTCCACCTTGTAAAATTCCATACCCAAAGTGGGGCATTTTAGACTAATTTTTTTTCTTAGTTGCTGATGTGGTTTATGAAGTAACAATAAAGACAGCTATTTCACAAATTCTTCCCTGCTAGCTCAATGTAACCAGGTGTATAACTGTTCAGATGCTATATGTTGTAAATATGCCACAGTACATAAAACAAAGGCTGTTTTATAGAATTGAATAATAAACAACAATGAGATAAAAAAATGATCAAAGAATACATTTCCCACTTTTTCCATGTCATTCGTCAATTGCTAACTTAGTGCTCCTAGTAAGGTCATGCACTTACTGACACACTTTCTCCTTGAACATTGCAGGGTTTGGGCTACTTATATTCTTTATTTCTTTTATTTGGGATATTTCTATTGTTTATTTGTTTTGTTTCCCAAAACATCAAATTTATGAAAATATATATATCAGTAAAATACATATGTATGAGAAGTAGAACAGTGAAAAAGTAAATGTTAATAAATCATTTTTTATGTTTGTAAATTAAAAGCATGCAGGACAGCACAAAGAAAAAATACTATCATCTATTTTCTCATAACCCAGAATAAACCACAGTTAACATCTTGATATACTGCCTACAATTTTTAAAGGGAAAAAAAAAACACCTGATTTTTTTCTTTTTGTAAAATAAGACCTACTCTTTATAAAAAATAAAGCAATGCAGAAAAATACAATAATGTATTTTATAAAAAATTACCACAAACTCAGAAATTTCCACCCTTAACATTATTTTGAATATAGTTCTATGCATATTATATGTTGAAGACTATAGCAGTAGTCACAGATAAATAAAAGTTATGAAAGTAGGATGAGATCCTAGGAAGTTTTTTTTTTTTTTTTTTTTTTTTTTTTTGTGGTATGCAGGCCTCTCACTGTTGTGGCCTCTCGCGTTGCGGAGCACAGGCTCCGGACGCCCAGGCTCAGCGGCCATGGCTCACGGGCCCAGCCGCTCCGCGGCATGTGGGATCTTCCCGGACCAGGGCACGAACCCGTGTCCCCTGCATCGGCAGGCAGATTCTCAACCACTGCGCCACCAGGGAAGCCCCCCTAGGAAGTATTTTTAATAAAAGATGGTTGCTTATATTTTATTTGACTTTAGTAGAAGAAAAACAAAATAAAAGTGAAAAATGTTTCTTTACCACAAGATACTTTTTCCATTAAATAACCAATTAATGTTATAAAACAAGATTTGGAGATAAACATTAAGAGGCTAGTATGTAACAGTTTAAAAAATAGATATTTGGAGAGTATCTATTTATCTCCTGTTTTGAAAGATGAGGACATTAGCACTCAAACTTCCTCCCATCTTCCTTACCCCCCACCTCCCAATTTTTGTAGTTATATTATTATTTTAACATTATTCAGGTTTATAACATTCACAATTATTTTTGCTACTGTACTTTAATTAGTTGTCTTCTATTCACTCAATATTTAAACAGATTTATGTTCACCACCAGTTCCTGTAATCTAGCTTTGCCTTTCTCAAGTTTATTTTCAATCATCTTTTATTTGGGTGGATGTTACTGTCAAGCAAATTTTTCTTCCTCGAGAAGAAATCATACATATTGCATTCCCTGAGTTCTTTCGTGCTAGTGAATGTCTCTCAGTTGTTCCTATGCTTGAATGACATCTTAAGTAGTTATAATATTTAAAAATTAAATTTCATTTTTCTCAGCCCTTTATGGACACTGCTTCATTGTCTTGCAGAATTGAGTGTTGTGGAGAATTCTGAGGTGGGATAGTTTTTCTCCCTGCTTGGATGTGATTTGCTGTTTTGCTTCAATATCTGAGGAATTCTTTCTTTATCCTTGATGTTCAATATTTCAGTTAGGATATGTCTTGTTGGGCATCTCACATCTAATTTTCTTAGCATGTCATGACTGTTTTTGTTTTGCAGATAATTCTCTCTCTTCATTTTGGGGAAATTCTACTGTATTATATCTTTGTGAATATATCTTTTAAATGGAAATTCCACTTCAAAATATTATGGTCTTTTTCTTTGGATCTTAATATATTTTATTATATATATATATATATATATATATATATATATATACTATTGTAATATCTAATGTCTATAATATTCTACCAAGTTGCTTTAATTCTTTGCCCTTTTCATCCACATTCACTTAGATTATCTTACCTTTTCCTCTTTGTGTAGTAATTGACTTTTGTGTCAGTAATTCACCTTGCTGTATCTAAATTACTTACTATTTCCATAATCATGTTGCATAGTCCCCAATTTTTCCATGTAGATTAGTAATTTCCTTTTTCATATCATTTAATTGCTTTATTATTTTATTGGTATAATTTTATTTTATTGAACTTATGTTCTTATTAAGATGTTCTTGGTGTGAAGTAATTGAGGGAGTTTCCTTCTGTTTCCTGAGTTATGTTTCCTTAAAGTTCAGTGGTAAAATGCATGAGTTTTGAGCAAGTGCTACCAATTAATATAGGCTTAGCCACTTGCTAGCCATGTACTCTCTGCCTCAATTTTCTAATCCATCAAATGGGGTAGTAAATAGTACTTACCTCATAAGATTGCTGTGGGGGTGAAATGAGTAAATACATGTAAAGTGTAAAGAACAGTGCTTAGCACATGCAATGAACATTTAAGTATTGTTATTCTAGGTGGCTCTCTCTGTGTGTGTGTGTGTGTGTGTGTGTGTATGGTTAATTTTATGTGTCAACTTGGCTAGGCCATGTTGCCTAGTTATTTGGTCAAACACCATTCTAGATGTTGCCATGAAGGTATTTTTTTTTTTAAGATGTGATTAATATTTGAATCAGTAGACTTTGGGTAAAGCCATTATTCTACATTATATGGGTGGGCTTCATCCAATAAGTTGAAGGTTTTAAGAGAAAAAGACTGAGGTTCCCTAAGGAAGAAGGAATTCTGCCTCCAGACTGCCTTTGGACTCAAGACATCAACTTCTTGCTGAATTTCCAGCCTGCCAGGCTGCCCTGGGGATTTCAGATTTGCCAGCGCCCATAACTGTGTGAGCTAATTCCTTAAATCCTTTAACTGATTCCTTAAAAAACCAATCTCTCCCTCTCTTTCCTTCTCCACACACATGCACACATACACACATACACATCCTATTGGTTCTGTTTCTCCGGAGAATCCTGAACAGTGTGTAATATATTTGCACAGTTTCTGGACCATTCTCTCCATCTAAATGTTGCTTGGGTGGCTCTGGGCGTGACTGTTTGACTCTCTTTCTATAATACTGGAGATTTTTTTCTCTCTGAGGACTAGGAATTTTGCCTTCTGTTCACTTTTCTCAGCCTGAGGGAATGACAGGGGAGGGGGAACTTGGGTGAGGTGTGATGCAGTCTGAATACGTAGTCTCTGCTCTCTCCCCTGAGATTTTGGTGCAGTGTCTTGTTCCATGTCAATTCCCTGGTTGGAGGGTCTGTTCCTCTCTGGCGAGCGACCCCATTGGCCTTTGAGTTCTGTACGCCTGACAGCTTCCCTCCATTTCCCTGAGCATCAGCTCTATTCTATTCCCTGCTGTCACCAGTTTTTCTCAGCCACTTGTATGTTTTGGAAGAAAATAATCATCTGCCCACTCAGTTTTCTTCTCTCCATGTGTAGCATCATTGAGAATTCTCAGAATTTTATCAATTCACAAATAAATCTTTGGGAAGGTGATGGCAAAGTTAGGGAGACTGGGGTTCTGTGGAGCCAAGCAGTGATGGGCCTCTATCTCTGCTTTGCTCTAGAATTTTCTGCTTCCTTCATTGGCTACAGGTTCTTGAAGATTAGTGCATTAATTAGATTGTGACTCTTGTTTGGTGGCTGATGATAGATTTTAATTTTCTTCCTGGAATTAACAATTTTTACTTTATTTTGTAGGCGTTGGAGAAGACCTGGAATATTACCATGTTCATGTTATCTGACTAGTAAATGTTTGTAGAATTGTTGGATATCATCTGTATCACATGGATGCATTAGTTCTTTACTGTTTTGTTGTCCCAGACTTCCTAACTTTAGCAAACCCTCTGGAGCACTGCTGTAGCTGCAAATATGACAGTGGAAGAATATGTTATCTTCAGGATAAAGTCCCTTCTCTCTTCTCTGACACACTGGCTTACCTTTTACATGTTATTTACCAGGAAATCTCGCTGCTATGATCACTTCTTTTTTTCTTGTTGCCTCATGGAAATTCTAACATGCTTTATTGATTTTTTTAAGCACACTCATGTCAATCACTCTTTGAAATCCTACTCGTCTCCATTATTACCAGGCTCTGAGTTATTGAGCATTTGCCACTGCATGGGAAGAGACACCATTCAGAGGCAAAGGTAGAATTACAAGTTTCTGTAGCACCTGAGGTACACTAGAGGGAATTTTAAGCAGTTCTACTCAAAACCAGGTAATATAATCATGGTTTCATCAGGTAATACTAATCCCTTGCATCTAAATCTAATTACTTCCTTCTATGTTTCATGATGCTGCTTCTTCAAGCGTTTAGTTGTTGTGTTGCTGTCCCTTTGTCCAGAGAGCCACTTCTTATGAGAAACTGATTTGAGTTCCTGGTATAGTAAAGTCCGAAGTGGCACACTACTAGAAAAAGGATACAGTATTTCAACCCTCCAACCTTCTGCACATGCCACAAAAAGAATTAAATCAATAAATATTTATTTAATGTTTGCTATTTTCTAAGCAAGTATGGTGTTGGGAATACAGAGATGAATGAGTCACACTTTTTGCTCCAGCAGGGCCCAAGAAAGTCAGAGGGGCAGGACACATAACAGATGCTATAACAGAAGAGTGAGCATTGTATTAAGGGAGCACGGAATGAGATTTCGCTAGATGGGAGGGAGTAGGATAGAAAGCATTCCAGGGAGAGGGAACAGCTTAAGCAAAGGCAGAGAGGTAAGGCTATGCAATGGATATTCACTGGAGGATGGGAACCAAGGTGGCAAATGTTGCCAGAGGTGTGGTAGTCAAGGATCTGGAGGGGTAAAACAAGATGAAGCCAAATGACATTAACTTCTTGTTCAGTCTAAACATCAGCAAATACTGTTAGCAAACAAAGATAACTTACTCTCGAAGAAGAGCAAAGCTCACAGCTGTTGTTTTTCACCTCATAAACTCCTAGTCACTAGTGGTTCTTGAATCAAAAGATTAGGTGTTGGGTGATTTTTTGAACTACTTACATATAGTTAAGGATAACAGTTTTAAAACATATTTAACAAATGTGTTTTCCTTCCATTGCTTCTGGGTGCAGTTGAAACATTCACATTGTATATACTTGCCAAAAGACTGAACATAATCTCTTTATTCAACGTGACTCTGCAGTGTTAAAATAATAAACCAGACTAATAAGTCTACTAAACATACTCCTAATCAGTTATTAGTTTTACTAAACTGGATCCTTAAAGGTAAAAAAATTCAATGAAAATTAGGGGTAGCCAGCCCAACTGTCTTAGCAAAATGGCCCGTTTGTAACACTGCATAGAAACAGTGCTAAAAATCAGGAAATAAATCATTCTGAACTAGATTGATAATGAGAATGTGCACATTTAGATTCACTGGGCACCCTAAAACAGGAAAGTGCATTTTTCAATGTCAAACTGAGAAACCCAGTTGTGAAGCCATACTTTCTTCCCTTCATCCTCTAGGCAGTTCTTTTTGTTTTTGTGGGTTTTTTTGCGGTACGCAGGCCTCTCACTGTTGTGGTCTCTCCTGTTGCGGAGCACAGGCTCCGGACGCGCAGGCTCAGCGGTCATGGCTCACGGGCCCAGCCGGCATGTGGGATCTTCCCGGACCGGGGCACAGACCCGTGTCTCCTGCATCAGCAGGCGGACTCTCAACCACTGCGCCACCAGGGAAGCCCTAGGCAGTAGTTTAATAGTTAATGTATCAGACAAATGACTTTGAACTCTGAAAAGTCCTCCCTGATTACCCCAGTCCCGGGAAGACCTTGCCATTTGGCAGCCATGGCCACTCTCCTGCACTGCTTCCATTAATGTCTCTACCAAATGGGTTTTGAACTCAGGCTATCTGGTTCCAGGGTCCAGGCCGCTAGCTCTTACCACCATATTGTCTGAGCTGCTGTAGAGGTGGTGTCATTTATGTGCTGAGGGTTTAAGGGTGGGGGATGTCTAAGGGAAGCACTAATCATGTATTCCTATTTTCTAAGCTTCACTTTTGAATCAAATCAAGTCACTGTAAAACTCATTATCTGGATTTCATTGCTTCTAATTTTTGTAAAAATACTATCACAGGTCTACAGTATAACGTATTCTATTGAATTGGGGGTTTAGATATAAAATGTAAGAGTTTTGATTTAAGAAATTGCTCATGAGGAGTATATATGTTTTGATCAAATAGCTCTTATGGCATAGTTCATTGTGTGTTTAATGTTCCTTTTGTAAAAGACTGTGAGATTTATTTCTTTTATTATTTGGTGTATCTTCTCTGAAAAACTGGTATGTCTCCTTATATCAGATAGGAGTTATTTTATCCAATATTTTCACCTCTTTCCCCTTGTTTTTCTTCTGTTTTATTTATCTCAGCTGTCAGAGAATTCAGAGCTAGTTTTTGATTTGGGGGCTCAGTTTTATTAACTTCTAGTCTAGTCTAATTACTCAACATTTCCCTTTAAAACTTGGCGTTCGTCTTATGTTTTAATGTTTAAAATTAGATTATATTGTTAATTTATTATAAATAGCTTCAAATTATATATATATATAGATAGACATACATATATATATACATATATATGTATATATATATATATATATATATATATATATACATGTATATGTATATATATATAAAACCAAAAGACCTGTTAGGTTTACATTTCTTATCATTTCCAATGCTAATAACCCAGGACCAACTCTTCATTATCTCTGTTCTATATGATTTCAATAATTTCTTAACAATTTTCCCTGACTCCTGACAATCGCTCTCTAATCTATCCAACACAACACAGTTTATAGGAGAACTCTGATGATATTATTTTGCTCTGTAAAACTCTTCAGTAATTTCCTCTTTTTCACAAAGACAATTACAATCTCCTTAACTCATTTCTTAAGATTCCCTAATATGCATTCAACCTAACTTTTTAGGCTTTTCTCCCTCTAGTCTTCCTCTTTTTTATGTTTTTTAATTAAAAAAATTTTTTTTAATTTATTTTTGGCTGTGTTGGGTCTTCGTTGCTGCACGCAGGCTTTTTCTAGTTGTGGCGAGCGGGGGCTACTCTTCGTCGTGGTGCACGAGCTTCTCATTGTAGTGGCTTCTCTTGTTGCAGAGCGTGGGCTGTAGGTGCATGGGCTTCAGAAGTTGTGGCACATGGGCTCAGTAGTTGTGGCTCCTGGGCTCTAGAGCACAGGCTCAGTAGTTGTGGCTCACGGGCTTAGTTGCTCCATGGCATGTGGATCCTCCCGGACCAGCGCTCAAACCCGTGTCCCCAGCATTGGCAGGAGGATTCTCAACCACTGCGCCACCAGGGAAGTCCTCTAGTCTTCCTCTTTGAAATTTTTAATTTAGCCCAACTTGACTACCTGTGGTCTACCCAGTTGTTCCAACCAGAAACCTCAAAGTTAATTTTCTCCTTTCTTTCATCTCTGCTTCCTCCACACACACACCCTGCCCTCACCCAGTCCAATTCATCAGTTAGGATCTTCACCTTTTTTTTTTTTTTTGCCACGACAGGCAAGTCTTCCTCTTCCCATTTTTGTTGCCACCTTGTGAGTCCAGAACAATTTCAATTGTCTTCCAAACCACTCTCCACAAAGGAATTATAATGAGCTTTTAAAACACAAAGAGCACCTTGTTACCACCCTGCTTAAAACTTGACGTGGCTTAAATAAAATCCTTAACCCTGGCCTTCAAAGCCATGCATGATCTGGCCCCTGCTTACCTCTTCATGCTCACTTCCTGCCCCTCTCCTCCCACTTACTCTACTTTAGCCTACCAGTGTCCTATCTGTCCCTTGAACACAGCAGTCCCAGTCCACAGTCTTTGCCCAGGTCCTATATCTGGCTGGAGCAGGACTTGGCAAACTAGTCAGTCTATGGGCCAAATTTGGTCCGCCACCTGCTTTTGTCAATAAAGTTGTATTGGAGCATAGTCAATGACGATTGCGTTAGGTATTGTCAATGGCTGCTTTCATGCTCCAGTAGCAGTGTTGAGTAACTGTAACAGAGAACAAGTGGCCCTCAAAACATGTAATATTTACTCTTTGTCCCATTATAGGATGTTTGTTGACCTCCAGGCTAAAATATTCATGCCCCTTCTCCTTGCAGAGCTGGTCTTTTCTTATTGTACTGTTCTCAGGTCAAATGTCTCTGCCTCAGAAAGGCTTTCCTGATCACCATATCTAAGCAGGTTACTTCCTAAATTTTCTAACATTGTACCAAATTTGTGATTCCATAAATTCACCACAAGTTGTGTTTAACTATTGTTTGTTGACCTGTGACTATATTTTTAATTGAAATATATATTTCTTAAGGGCAGGGAACATGTCAGTTTTGTTCTTCACTTTATACTCAGTTCCTGAAATAATACCCGATCATAGCAGGTAATAAATGTTATCTGAGCAAATGAGTGAACCTGTCCTATGTCCCACCTCCAATTTAAAAAATAATTTCCCTTTTGCTTGGTGAATATTTTGAGATCTTTTAAGCAGCCCCTTTCCCAGTTTATCTTTCAATGATAATGCGCTTCCTGTGTACTGCCCTTATGGGGCCCTCTTTGTAGTTTAATCTACTCTCATGGGTGGGATCAGGCAATAGTCCTTAAGTCTTTATTTTGTCTTGAGGTGTTGTGACAATGCATTTACCTGAGGAGAATAAAGTGGAGGTCCAGAGAAACACTTCCCTTATTAAATAGTTACGTCAAAATGAAAATAGAGGCACTGATGAAAAAAAGGAAAACTATGAAGAATCATTAGTCAAAGCCATGTGGTAAGATCCAACCATATTTGCTTAGAGATAATTTTCTTATTAAAAAGTACAGAAACATCTAATCTTTAAAACCTTAAGATATTCATGTCTAAATAGATACCCTAGTATATGTAAATTACCTAATATAATATGTCCTTAGTAGTGAAATTCCATCATCCATACTGCTTGAACTTTGATCACAGCATTAAGATAGAAAAAGAAACAAACTTTACCATTAATTACAAATTTTATCAGAACAGTTTCATAGGCAAACTCCAGAGATGTTTAATTGCTCTGTAATCATATGTCCTTATTTACAGTGATAGTTTTGATGTGTTAAGAACCATGCATAAGGCTAATTAATTAATCAATTAGTGGGGAAATCTTAGAGCCAAGCTCCGTGTTGTTTTCAGTAGATTTGTCTGAAAGGAATGATGTGTAAGGAACACATGAAGGACAGTATCCCAAGATATCCTGATGAGGTAACTGGTGAAAACTTCAGTAAAAAGGGGAATTGAGAGACAGAGAGGCATGGTTAACATTTTTACTGGGAAAGAGTTTTGCCCGAGACCTTGGATCTGGTTCAAAAGCTGAGAGAAAGCCTGGGAGACGTTACTAAACTTTGACAATGATTTTCATAGCCTGGAACAGAATTTAAAAGAAATCATAAGCTCTTGTCTGAGCAAATATCTAGCACTATATGGCTGTCATCATCTGTGAAGTTTAAGGGAAACCTGAAGCCACTAATGCCTAAACCATGGAGAGGTCTGATATTTCATCCTCAGTGCTTACTCTATAAAGAGAAAGTACAAAGGCCAGCAGCCTTCTACTCTGCTTGTCTTGTACTGGCCATGAGTCATTGTTAGTGATATGTAAAAATCAGTCATAAAGCTATCCCAGTAACAGAGTTATTCTGGATATAATTACTTGGATTAAGAATTAAATATAAAATAATAATTTATTATTCTACATGTCTATCAGCCACAAGAAGAATCAATAGAATTATGGGTAAATGGATTTTTAATTATAAGGAAGTGACTTAACTAGAGGTCCAGTGATTTAGCTTCCTTGCTTTTAGCCAACTGAATTCAAGAGATTTGGGGCTGATTCTTCCAAAAGTAGCAAATAGCATTACCAGTAACTAGGAATTCAGAGAAACCTTTAAAAATTTATTGCCAGTCTCTTTTCCATTTACTTCATTTTGGATTCCCCATCATCTTTCTAGGGTAAGTTATCAGTTAGAAGAAGCTTTGTTAAAGGAAAGGAAGTCCAGTTATTTCTTATTTTAAAAATTTGTTCCAGTGGCAGACTGCAACTTTGTTCTACCAACATTACTTTTAAAAAAAATTAATTAATTAAATAATTAATTAATTTTTAGCTGCGTTTGGTCTTTTTTGATGCATGCAGGCTTTTCTCTAGTTGCGGCGAGCAGGGGCTGCTCTTCGGCTTCTCATTGTGGTGGCTTCTCTTGTTGCGGAGCATGAGCTTCAGTAGTTGTGGCATGTGGGCTATTAGTTGTGGCTCACAGTCTCTAGAGCGCAGACTCAGTAGTTGTGGCGCATGGGTTTAGTTGCTCCGTGGCATGTGGGATCTTCCCAGACCAGGGCTCGAACCCATGTCCCCTGCCTGGGCAGATGGATTCTTAACCACTGTGACACCAGGGAAGTCCCTACCAACATTTCTTTGGAATATGCTAAGCATACAAAAGAAAAATAATTTCAATTACTGCATCCATTCTAGTGTAATGGGATTTTGCTACTTTATACAGTGCACAGCTGTTTTAAAACTTGGAGATTCATAGGTGATTACACGTACTTAGAATCATTTAGAGGCTAGAAGAACATAGATAATGGAATAAAACGCAGATATTGCAGTAAGATGGACCTGGTTTATTGTCTGTTTTTTATTGTATGCTAGCTGTTTGACCTTAAGCATATAACTTAGACATCTTATTCTGTATGTGTGTGTGTGTTTGTGTTTAATATTCCTACATCATAAGGTTTCTGTGATGATAACACGAAATCACATTGTAAAACACATAGCATAGTACCTGGGAAGTGGTAGACAGTAAACTGCAATCATGGTTATATCATTATTACTCTAAATGTAGAATTTGAGTGTTCCAAGGGAAATGCAATATTCACTGGGAGACATATCTTGGTATGGAGAATATTTCCAGGGAGCAGTTAGCTCTGTATACGTAAGTGAAATTAGCTTACTCAACACTTAGTTTCTGTAAATGAAATCATAGCCAATGTATCTTTCCTTTTCTTATTATATATCTAAGCTTGCAGCACTGGCCTGTATTTTATGAATGCAGGCTTCATGAGTTTAGATATCAGAGTTAAGGCACAGCTCACTTTAAACAAACTGGGATTTAAGATAACCTTGAGAGTGAGATGAAAGCTTTGCTTTAATTTTAGATTCTTGTATTTACAGAAAGATCCATGATGGATGTCTTAGTTAGTTCAGGCTTCTGTAACAGCACCACAGACTAGGTGGCTTATCAACAACAAAAACGCATTTCTCACAGTTCTGGAGGCTGGGAAGTTTAAGATCAAGGTGCCTGCAGATTCAATATCTGGTGAGGGCCCCTTTCTTTGTTCATAGACTATCTTCTCCCTCTGTCCTCACAGGTAGAATGAATGAAGAGTTTTCTGGGGTCTCTTTCATAGGGCACATTTCACATTTGGGTTAGGATTTCAACGTATGAATTTTGGGGGGACATGATCTGTAACAATGGAATTTTAGAATTGAAAGATACCTTAGCAATCATCTTGCCAAACACTTTTTTCAGGTAATGAAACAGACAACCAAAAAAGATGTTTCTAAGATCATATAGTCAGTTATCAGCAGAACCAGGATTAGAGCTTAGGACTCCTGACTTCTGATCAGCTCTTCCCGTGGCTGGCTCTGCTTAATTTAGGACAATCTCATAGGAGATGTGATACTTGAATTGGTCCAGGTTAGCAGGATTTTCCAAATTTTTAAAATATGCCTCTGTTTACAAAAATTGATTCTTGTTATACTTTTGGGGAACATTGACATTGGTGGTGAGGAAGAATGGGTGAGGCAGCACGAACCACCTACACCCCCAGACATATTGAAGATGAATACTGCTCAGGCTTCAGATAACTGCTGGGTTCCTGGGCTTCCACAGGGGAGTAGGTGTGCTGTGTATATACCTTTGGCAAGAGATGCATTTCTTGGGAAAATAGAGAAGTTTTCCCATAGTATGTGCAAGAAGAATCCTCTTCCCATTAACAACACAAAATCTTCAGTAAATTCTCACTTCTCATTATTGCATTTGGACCTATTTTTGGCGGTGTGTGTGTGTGTGTGTGTGTGTGTGTTGTGGGGGACGGTCTTATATGTTAAAGTGTTTAATCCTTCATCAAGACTAGCACAAGGCAACAGTAGCAACTGCCCAAAGAGGCTGGGCCATATAAGATTATAAAGAATAGTGAGAATAATGATAGTTATTTTTTATTGAGTGCATACCAAGTACCAGATTTGTGCTAAGTACCTTATTTCATTTAATTATTGCAGTAACCCTCTAATGTGAATACTATTATTATGTCTTATTGACAAGGCAACTGAGGCTTTGAGAGATTAATTTGACCTAAGCTCAGAAACAGAGTAGATGCATTTAAGATCATTTTATGCTCTCCAAGGCACCGTGTACCCAGACTCAGGAACTACAGCAAAACCTGTACTGTTACATTGGCAGTAATGATGTCTCTCTGCATCAGCATTAGCTCTCATCTCAGAGGGATGCTGAAGCGTAAAGTAGTGATGCACTATGCGAAGCTAGGTGGTTTGACTTTATTTTTCTTCATGTTTGTAAACTTTTTATTTGCATATTTAAAAAATGGTGCATTTGAAAACTAAAATCATCTGAAGAACAACAAAAAAAATGGCACTCTGATGAAACTGTATTTTACAGCCTGCCAGACACCTGAACCAGCTTAATTTTCACTGAAGATTCACCTTGGTTCAACCCAACAGTTTCATCATCAACATCCAAGTACTTCTTCCCTGCCAGCCAGCCAGACCTGCCTGGGAGAGACAGGCCTTCTCTGTCGGTAGTTTTTTTTTTTTTTTTTTTTTGCGGTATGCAGGCCTCTCACTGTTGTGGCCTCTCCCGTTGCGGAGCACAGGCTCCGGACGCGCAGGCGCAGCGGCCATGGCTCACGGGCCCAGCCGCTCCGCGGCATGTGGGATCTTCCCGGACCGGGGCACGAACCCCTGTCCCCTGCATCGGCAGGCGAATTCTCAACCACTGTGCCACCAGGGAAGCCCCAAGAAATGTTATCTTAATGATTGGTCTGCATTGGAAAATATATATGTAATCATCATCATGTAAACTTTTAAAAAAATTTTAACTTCTAGAACAGTGTATTGACAGAATACGGAAGACTAAACGATGGTTAGCAAGCGGTATACACGTTATCAATTTTGACGGTACAAAATTAAAAGTAAGGATGACAGAAGTAAAGAGGGAAAGGTGGGGTGAAGGAGAGCTAAAGGGAAGACTGAGAAAGCCAGTAGCTTAATATACTAAAAGGCAAGTCAAAAATTGCTGTCTATACTGGATGGAACATGGGATCCAGGTAGAATGCCAAGTTAGCCAATAAAGAAAAAAGAAAGCCATATAATTTGGGGCAATGACAGAAGGGGAGGCAGGTGGGTGATTGCAGAGTGACATAAGTCTTCATCCATCATAGCAGGAAGTTAATGGGAAATATTGGGATCTGATAAAACAAAGAGTTCAGGAGCATAGTGCTCAGAGAGATTTCAGGAGTCCAGAATGAACAGGCTGAATTTGGTGGCAGAAAGGGATGGGTGGAGGACTGCTGCTTGTAACCAGCATGTACATTTATTATGTTGATAAACAAATATGAAAAGTTAATACTGTAAAAGAAATGTTGTAGGAAAATATTTTTCTAATATATACCTCTAAGACCCACTCACACATCCCCCCCCTTTTTTTTTGTATAAAGTGCATTGGGAACATTGAGTTATTCAGCTTTTTATGGGTTTATATGGGTTTGGAAAGACAGTGTATTTCTAAGTAGGTGCAGGAAAAACAAGCTTGTCATTTTTTTATTATGATACAAAGATGACCAAGAAAATGCCACTCTGACTATAGATATAGGCAGAGGAACAAGCAACAACCAACCCTGAGGGCCACCATATGTAGAGGTCCTGTGATGAGGACTAGGAGCGGCTGACAGTCGGGGTGCAGACAGCTCAGCACAGGCCAGGGAGAACAGGCATCAGGAATGGCATCCAGATGAGATAGAACTCAGACAACCCTCCCCAACGTCCCGGCACAGATGCACCACCAGGAGGCACTTTTCCCTGATAGGGGAGGGAGTTAACCCTGAATTGATTGAGTAAACCTGGACTCAATTAAATCACGTGTTCTATCATCAGGTGGAATGAGGACTTGAAATAGAGATTGAGTTAAAGAAAATTGCATTTCTTATTCTGCCAGTGGGAAGAGTCGTAGATTCTCGCGATGCTAGTTATTTGGCGAGGGAGGAGCTGGGGCCAGACAGTGTGGCTCCAGAGTACTGCTCGCAACGAAACACCACGCTACAGCACCGGAGAGGACAGAGGCTGATTTGCTTAAAGAATTGTTAACATAGATGGCAGGAAAAGGTAAGTACTTGACAGATGGAAAGGTATTTTGGGAATTTTAAGAAAGGTATCCTGAATTACTTAGAACTGAGGGAAGGGGAAGATTTACCTACAAGATATACCAGTTGAATTTGTGCTTGAAGAAAAGGAAAACCTATTCTAGGTTTTATTATATATATATATACACACACACACACACACACACACACACACACAGAAGCCTAGTGGATGTGTGCTTATGTGTCCCATTAGTGGGATTAAAAAGAGAAGAATTAAAATTTAAGTACAAGTAAGAATTCTTTTTTTTTTTGGTCTTATTTTTATTGGGCTATAGGGGATGGGTTGGGAAATATTTCTGCAAGTTATGCCCCACTAGGGAAATGTCCATTCTGATTTTCCTGGAATAGCTTTCAGAGCTTTCTCTTTTTTCTTGGAGCCACTGCTCTTGCTGGCAGCAGCCTCTTCAGGTCCACTGCTGAGTGGCTTCTCCTTGGAAGAGAATTTCCTCTTTTTCTTGGGGACACTCTTGTTTTCTGACTCTTCAGGGTCAATAACTGGTTATGTTATTAGATAATACATGTTCTTCAAAAGAAATTAATAGGATAGTCCTTACCAGAAATATTTCAAATTGGAAAACTGGAGATGTTCACAGACTACATACATTGGGATCTTTTGTCATTGGCAGCAAGTTAGACAACACATTAATAAGTCTTTGAAGCTTCTATAGTCAAAACAACAAACTGGAAGTTTGTTTTGACTTTATTTTATTTTTTATAAATTTATTTATTTTTGGCTGCATTGGGTCTTTGTTGCTGTGCACGGGCTTTCTCTAGTTGCGGTAAATGGGGGTTACTCTTTGATGTGGTGCACGGGCTTCTCAGTAAGATGGCTTCTCTTGTTATGGAGCACGGGCTCTAGGGGCACGGGCTTCAGTAGTTGTGGCACATGAGTTTAGTTGCTCTGCAGCATGTGGGATCTTCCCAGACCAGAGATGAATCCATTATCTCCTGCATTGGCAGGTGGATTCTTAACCACTGTACCACCAGGGAAGTCCCTGCTTTGACTTTAAACAATCCTTAAAATAAAATTCATGTTCTATGTTTCTGTTTGTGTTATAAAACTTGTGTTTGTCAAATCAGTCTAATTTTTAAAGTGAGAAGAAAATTACTATTTATTTGGTGGTGGGGAGAGAGTTGTTTTTATCCTACTGTTGAGACAAGAAAAGATAAAAATACTACTTCTACATTCCATTTGGTGCGGTATCTTCCAATTCACAAAAGAGAGAGATGGCGAAGTTAATGGATGATGGAGAATAGAGGTTTGCTATACTTCCTTCTGGGCTGCCTCTGCTTGAAGTCTCTGGCTAATTCAATCTAGCAAAATTATGGACTAATGAAGCCTTTCTATTGTTAGCTCTTAATCATAGCCTGTACTCTTACTTAGGATATCTAGAGTGATGTCTTCTCTAAGGGTGAAGAGAGGCTGGGTTTATCTGATGCTAAAATTACCAGGTAAAAAGTAACAATACTAACCAAACTAGCATATCTAGCCTCATCTGTTATTTGGATGAATTTACCTTTTAAAGCTTCACTCAAGGCTGCCATGTCCTGCCTGCCATCTGCCACACACGGTGGGGTGTTACTCCAGGACCTTGCTTTAGACAGGTCTGGACTCAAAAAGGGCTAAAAATCCTCAATAGCAACTTTCTGGTAATTAAGCAGCACCCAACAACAAATGAGCACAGATCCCTTGCATGCCCTCAAACTTGCTTTTCACTGAGTACCATGATTTGCCCAAATACCTCCCATATGAACTGAGAATAATATAACTTCAGAAGACAGGAACCTCAGAGGCCTGCTCCACCACCTCTGTGAGACCTGGGAGGCCCAGACAGAGTTTCCAGCTAAGGACCCTCACTTTGCCCTCAGCCGTGTGGCTGACAGGGTCTTGGTGCTCCAGGGGGTGTCAGGCCTGTGCCTCTGAGGTGGGAGAGACAAGTTCAGGACATTGGTCCAACAGAGACCTCCTGGCTCCACATAATATCAAATGGCAAAAGCTCTCCCAGAGATCTCCATCTCAATGCTAAGACCCAGCTCCACTCAACGATCAGCAAGCTATAGTGCTGGATACCCTATGCCAAACAGCTAGCAAGACAGGAGCACAACCCCACCTATTAGCAGAGAGGCTGCCTAAAATCATAATAACATCACAGACACACCAAAACACACCACCTGACCCAGTCCTGCCCACCAGAGAGAAAAGATCCAGCCTCATCCACCAGAACACAGGCACCAGTCCCCTCCACCAGGAAGTCTACACACCCACTGAACCAACCTTACCCACTGGGGGCAGACATAAAAAAAAAAAAGGGAACTATGAACCTGCAGCCTGCGAAAAGGAGACCCCAAACACAATAAGTTAAGCAGAATGAGGCAACAGAGAAACACACAGCAGATGAAGGAGCAGGGTAAAAACCCACCAGACCAAACAAATGAAGAGGAAATAGGCAGTCTACCTGAAAAAGAATTCAGAGTAATGATAGTAAAGATCAAAAATCTTGGCAATAGAATGGAGAAAATACAAGAAACGTTTAAAAAGGACCTAGAAGAGCTAACGAGCAAACAAACAATGATGAACAACACAATAAATGAAATTAAAAATTCTCTAGAAGGAATCAATAGCAGAATAACTGAGGCAGAAGAACGGATAAGTGACCTGGAAGATAAAATAGTGGAAATAACTACCACAGAGCAGAATAAAGAAAAAAATTTGAAAAGAATTGAGGACAGTCACAGAGACCTCTGGAACAACATTAAATGCACCAACATTGGAATTATAGGGGTTCTAGGAGAAGAAGAGGAAAAGAAAGGGACTGAGGCAGTATTTGAAGAGATTATAGTTGAAACCTCCCTAATATGGGAAAGGAAATAGGCAATCAAGTCCAGGAAACACAGAGAGTCCAGTATAGGAAAAATCCAAGGAGAAACATGCCAAGACACATATTAATCAAACTATCAAAAACTAAAGAAAAGTATTAAAAGCAGCAAGGGAAAGAAACCAAATAACATACAAGGGAATCCCCATAAGGTTAACAGCTGATCTTTCAGCAGAAACTCTGCAAGCCAGAAGGGAGTGTCCTGCCACTGGCAGGACATATTTAAAGTGAGGAAAGGGAAAACTACTTTACTCTACTTACTCTACCCAGCAAGGATCTCATTCAGATTTGAATGAGAAATTAAAACAGACAAATTACAGACAAGCAAAAGCTAAGAGAATTCAGCTCCACCAAACCAACTTTACAACAGATGTAAAAGGAACTTCTCTACACAGGAAACACAAGAGAAGGAAAGACCTACAATAAAAACCCAAAACAATTAAGAAAATGGTAAGAGCAACATACATATGGATAATTACCTTAAATGTAAATGGATTAAATGCTTCAACCACATGACATAGACTGGCTGAATGGATACAAAAACAAGACCTGTATATATGCTGTCTCCAAGAGACCCACTTCAGACCTAGGGACATATACAGACTGAAAGTGAAGAGATGGAAAAAGATATTCCATGCAAATGGAAATCAGAAGAAAGCTGGAGTAGCAATTCTCACATCAGACAAAATAGACTTTAAAATAAAGACTCTTACAAGAGGCAAAGAAGTACACTGCATAATGATCAAGAGATCAATCCAAGAAGATATAACAAGTGTAAATGTTTATGCACCCACCATAGGAGCACTGCAATACATAAGGCAAATGCTAATAGCCATAAAAGGGTAAATCAACAGTAACACAATAAGAGTAGGGGACTTTAACACCAATGGACACTTTCACCAATGGACAGATCAACCAAAATGAAAATAAATAAGGAAACACAAGCTTTAAATGATACATTAAACGAGATGGACTTAATTGATATCTATAGGACATTCCATCCAAAAACAGCAGAATACATTTTCTTCTCAAGTGCTCATGGAACATTCTCCAGGATAGATCATATCTTGGGTCACAAATCAAGCCTTGGTAAATTTAAGAAAATTGAAATTGTATTATGTATCTTTTCTGACCACAATGCTATGAGACTAGATATCGATTACAGGAAAAAAATCTGTAAAAAATACAAACACATGGAGACTAAACAATACACTATTAACAACCAGGAGATCACTGAAGAAATCAAAGAGGAAATCAAAAAATACCTAGAAACAAATGACAATGAAAACACAATGACACAAAACCTATGGGATGTAGCAAAAGCAGTTCTAAGAGGGAAGTTTATAGCAATACAATCCTACCTTAAGAAAAAAGAAACAACTCAAATAAACAACCTAACCTTACACCTAAAGCAATTAGAGAAAGAAGAACAAAAAACCCTAAAGTTAGCAGAAGGAAAGAAATCATAAAGATCAGATCAGAAATAAATGAAAAAGAAATGAAGAAAACAGTAGTAAAGATCAATAAAACTAAAAGCTGGTTTTTGGAGAAGATAAACAAAATTGATAAACCATTAGCCAGACTCATCAAGAAAAAAAGGGGGAAGACTCAAATCAACAAAATTAGAAATGAAAAAGGAGAAGTAACAACTGACACTGCAGAAATACCAAGGATCATGAGAGTTTACTACAAGCAAATCTATAAATAAATGGACAACCTGGAAGAAATGGACAAATTCTTAGAAAAGCACAACCTTCTGAGACTGAACGAGGTAGAAATAGAAAATATGAACAGACCAATCACAAGCACTGAAATTGAGACTGATTATAAATCGTCCAACAACAAAAGCCCAGGACAAGATGGCTGCACAGGTCAATTATATCAAACTCTTAGAAAGAGCTAACACCTATCCTTCTCAAACTCTTCCAAAATACAGCAGAGGGAGGAACACTCCCAAACTCATTCTATGAGGCCACCATCACCCTAATACCAAAACCAGACAAAGATGTCACAAAGAAAGAAAACTACAAGCCAATATCACTGATGAACATAGATGCAAAAATCCTCAGCAAAATACTAGCAAACAGAATCCAACAGCACATTAAAAGAATCATACACCATAATCAAGTGGGGTTTATTACAGGAATGCAAGGATTATTCAATATACACAAATCAATCAAAGTGATACACCATATTAACGAAATGAAGGAAAAAAAACATATGATCATCTCAATACATGCAGAAAAATCTTTCAACAAAATTCAACACATATTTATGATAAAAACCCTCCAGAAAGTAGGCGTGGAGGGAACTTACTTCAACATAATAAAGGCCATATGACAAACCCACAGCCAACATTGTTCTCAATGGTGAAAAACTGAAACCATTTCCTCTAAGATCAGGAACAAGACAACGTTGTCTACTCTCACCACTGTTATTCAACATAGTTTTGGAAGTTTTAGCCATAGCAATCAGAGAAGAAAAAGAAATAAAAGGAATCCAAATCAGAAGAGAAGTAAAGCTGTCACTGTTTGCAGATGACATGATACTATCTATAGAGAATCCTAAAGATGCTACCGGAAAGCTACTAGAGCTAATCAATGAATTTGGTAAAGTAGCAGGATACAAAATTAATGCACAGAAATCTCTTGCATTCCTATACACTAATGATGAACAATCTGAAAGAGAAATTAAGGAAACACTCCCATTTACCATTGCAACAAAAAGAATAAAATATGTAGGAATATACCTACCTAAGGAGACCTGTATGCAGAAAACTATAAGAAACTGATGAAAGAAATTAAAGATGATACAAACAGATGGAGAGATATACCATGTTCTTGGATTGGAAGAATCAATATTGTGAAAATGACTATACTACTCAAAGCAATCTACAGATTCTATGTGATCCCTATCAAACTCCCAATGGCATTTTCCACAAACTAGAACAAAAAATTTCACAATTTATGTAAACACAAAAGACCCCAAATACCCAAAGCAATCTTAAGAAAGAAAAATGGACCTGGAGGAATCAGACTCCCTGACTTCAGAGTATGCTACAAAGCTGCAGTAATCCAGACAGTATGGTACTGGCACAAAAACAGAAATATAGATCAATGGAACAGGATAGAAAGCCCAGAGATAAACCCACGCACATATGGTCACCTTATCTTTGATAAAGGAGGCAAGAATATACAATGGAGAAAAGACAGCGTCTTCAATAAGTGGTGCTGGGAAAACTGGACAGCTACATGTGAAAGAACACTCCCTAATATCATACACAAAAATAAACTCCAAATGGATTAAAGACCTAAATGTAAGGCCAGACACTATAAAACTCTTTGACGAAAACATAGGCAGAACACTCTATGACATAAATCACAGCAAGATCCTTTTTGACTCACCTCCTAGAGAAATAGAAATAAAACCAACAATAAACAAATGGGACCGAATGAAACTTAAAAGCTTTTGCATAGCACAGGAAAACATAAACAAGATGAAAAGACAACCCTCAGAATGGGAGGAAATATTTGCAAATGAAGCAACTGGGAAAGGATTAATCTCCAAAAGTTACAAGCAGCTCATGCAGCTCAATATCAAAATAACAAACAACCCAATCCAAAAATGGGCAGAAGACCTAAATAGACATGTCTCCAAAGAAGATATATAGATTGCCAACAAACACATGAAAGAATGCTCAACATCACTAATCATTAGAGAAATGCAAATCAAAAGTACAATGAGGTATCACCTCATACCAGTCAGAATGGCCATCATCAAAAAAAATCTACAAACAATAAATGCTGGAGAAGGTGTGGAGAAAAGGGAACCCTCTTGCACTGTTGGTGAGAATGTAAATAGATACAGCCACTATGGAGAACAGTATGGAGGTTTCCTAAAAAACTAAAAATAGAACTACATACAACCCAGCAATCCCACTCCTGGGCATGTACCCTGAGAAAAGCATAATTCTAAAAGAGTCATGTACCACAATGTTCATTGCAGCTCTGTTTACAATAGCCAGGACATGGAAGCAACCTAAGTGTCCATCGACAGATGAATGGATAAAGAAGATGTGGCACGTATATACAATGGAATATTACTCAGCCATAAAAAGAAACGAAATTGAGTTATTTGTAGTGCGGTGGATGGACCTAGAGTCTGTCATACAGTGATGTAAGTCAGAAAGAGAAGAACAAATACTGTATGCTAATACATATATATGGAATCTAAAAAAAAAAATTAGTTCTGAAGAACCTAGGGGCAGGACAGGAATAAAGATGCAGATGTAGAGAATGGACTTGAAGACATGGGGAGGGGGAAGAGTAAGCTGGGACAAAGTGAGAGAGTGACATGGCCATATATACACTACCAAATATAAAATAGATACCTAGTGGTTAGCAGCCACATAGCACAGGGAAATCAGCTCCGTGCTTTGTGTCCACCTAGAGGGGTGGTATAAGGAAGGTGGGAGGGAGACGCAACAGGGGGTAGATATGGGGATATATGTATATGTATAGCTCATTCAGTTTGTTATAAAGAAGAAGCTAAGACATCATTGTAAAGCAATTATACTCCAATAAAGAGTTAAAAAAAAAAGATCTGCTCAAAGCATCTGTGATTCTGTGTGGTTAGTGATTTCTCTCGCAGTATTTCTTTTTATTCAAGAGATATTTTGATCCCCTATAATGTGCTAGGCACTAGGGATATTGCAACTGGATAAATAGACATTGACCTTACCTTGATGGGGCTTGTATTTTAGAGGGAAAGAGAAAACAAACAAAAATAAATGAAACAAAAGGATTACAGATTGTAAGTACTTTTTACAAATAAAAATAAGTACATTTTATAAATACAAAGTGTTGTGATGGTTCAGTGTTTAAGGAAGGTTTCTTTGAGGATATTTTAACTGGCCTGTGAAAAATCAAAAGCTGACCGTCATGTAAAGAGTTAGATGAGGAGTGTTCTGGGAGAGGGAAGCAGGTGCAAAGGCCCCGTGGTTGCTGAGCTGCAGAATAGTGGTACATGATGTGGTTGAACTGTCGACATGGGCTAGATCATGTGGGGTCTTAGGCCATGATATGGAGTTGGGACATGATTCTAGGCATTATGAGAGACATTGAAGGACCACTTAGTAGACAAATTAGTGGTCCCCTATCCCCACCCAGCCTTCTTGCCCTGTGGTGTACTTTCCCTTCTGACACCTATCTTCTAACCCTAATTGTTGTCAGCATACCGCAGCAGCTTTGCCCTTAAGCATAGCGTGTTGGAAGGAAGTACTTGAGAATGTACACCTCACCCATTCCAAGCCCTTGACCAATGTCTACCAAGTGAAGGGCCACTGAAGGCCAGCTCCCTTGCTTTGGGTTTGACTAGGAATACTCTGAGCTCAGGTGTGACTTATACTCCAGAGATCCACTATGGAATCAGGCAGAAGCTACACTTTCCAGGACTTTTCCTGAGATCTCACCCTTCTTGAGTACTTTCTCTTCCCTGCCTGTTCCCCCGCTCCTTTATAGTTTCCTTCTGGGAACATTTCCCTAATAATCCACTTGTATGTGAATCTTGGTGTCAGCATCTGCTCCTGAGGAATTCAGCCTTAGTCGCTCTGGTGTTACTTAGAGGTTGGATTGTGCAGAGATGGTTTAAATCCTACTTCAGCCTCTTATCATCTCTGTGTCCTTGGACACATTTCTTAACCTCTCAGTGTCTCAGTTTCTTCCATACATTCCATACGATCATTCATCCTGGTCCTTGTGGAACTTACATCCTACAGTGGGGAAGAAAACAACACCTAATAAATGGAGAACATATTAGTGGTTGCCAGGGGTCAGGGAGAAAGTGGTGGCAGAAGTGAAGAGGGTGTGAATATAAAAAGGCAACATGAGGGATCCTTCTGGTGGTAGAACTATTCAGTATCTTGACTGTATCAATGTCAGTATCCTGGTTGTGATATTGTACTATACTTCTGTACTATGTTACCATTGGAGAAACTGTGTGAAGTGTATATGGGATCTCTGTATTATTTCTAACAACCACATGTGAGTCTTTAATTATCTCAAAAGAAAAAGTTTAATTAAAAAACCTAATAAAGGAATAAGACAACAAACAAATAATATAGTATCTAAAAAGATGATCATTGTTAGGGAAAAAATAGAGCAAAGGAAACAGGGAATGCTGCGAGGGCAGGAATAGGTGTTGCAATTTTCAAAAGGGTGGTATCATTGCGAAGGTACCAGTGGAGCATATGAAGTGCTGGTGGAAAGGGCCTGAGGGTGGTGAGTTTCTGCTGTGTTCGAAGGACTGCAAGGAGGCCAGGGTGGTTGGAGTGGAGCCAGGAAAGAAGAGTAGTAGAAGTGAAGTCTACTTCTTCACTGACCCTTCACAGCGGAGGGTCCAATGCTAGAGGAACTTGTAGGCCATTGTAAGTCTTTGGCTTTTACTCTCAGAGAGACTGAGCACCACTGAGGGTTTCTGAACAGAGCAGTGACATAATCTGGGTTTTAAAAGTCACTCTGACTGCTGTGTTGTGGATAGACTTGGGCTATGTGGAGCCAGGGTGGTTGGGCATTAAAAGTAGGATCTGCTTTAAAGGGTTGAGAGAGGATTAAATGAGCCAACATATGCAAGAGTTCAGTTTCAGCTATTATTGTTCCTTAATGCTGCCTTCAGTAGCAAAGAGAGTGATTTTATTGAAAACTCTTTCTGCTTAATGCCATTCTAGTGGAAATCTAGACATTTACTCACTGTTATCAGGGAAAAAAGTACTAGTTAAGGTAATTGGAACCTGGCAAAGAGAAGGGAATCTTCCCTGATCGTTGGCTCAAGACTGCATTCACTAGAGTGGATTAGTTAGATCAGCAGATATTTGTCCGATTTCTAGATCCCTGGTAAGAAAGATTGACTTGGAGTCTAGATTTTTAAAAGTGTGAGATGCATTGTGAGCAAACTTTACTTATTTCATAATTTCCATAGGCAAGTTTAGTTTAAATAATTCAATGATTAAGTTAGATCATACTTAGAACAAGGACAAATTACTTGCAATAAGGAAGGATAGAGGACCCTTCACCTTTTAAGTTCAGTATTTCCTGTTGTGTGCTAGAGTCAGATTTTTAAAAAGAGGGAGGGTGGAGAAAAGTCAGGTGTTCCCTGTAAGTATGACTCATTTTCCTTCTAAAATATAGGCGTAAGTATTGGGTCAAGAATTTCTATGCTATTATATTTCATTAATTAATTGAAATAGTTCCTCCTCTTCAAAGAGCAGAGGCTGTAGATATTTGGCCAAGTATCCAAGTGTAGAGTACAAACAAAAATGCTACAGGAATTCAAAGATAATGGAGGAATCATTGTTAACCAGATCAGGCCAGACCTTTGGTTCATGGGCTATAGTATTTGAGTTTGACCTTGAAGGAAGAATGGGTTGTGAAACTAAAGGTGTGGAGAGGGAGGGATAGATCACTCCAAATGCTGAGAGGAGCACAGGAAAAGATGGAGAGCTGGTAATAAGGTGAAGCCCCTATAAGGGGTGACAAGGTACCATGTTAGGGCTATGAAAAGTATGGCTGGATAGGTGACTGGAAAATAGCTAAACCTAGGAGGAAGGGTGTTTATAGAGATACCACATTTGTTTACACTGCTAGAATTCTAGGTTAAAGATGGACCAATGTGCACTTTCTGGCCTTAGATTTTAAGCTTCACTTAGTACACAGACATGATCTGAGGGTTAAATACACTGTTACAACATCAATTTATCATGCTCCTAGTGACACAAAGTCCAATTAACATCTCCAAGGGGTTCATCAAGTGTGTGCTATACACAGCCATTTAATGACAAGACCAAAATATATTCTTTCTTCATAATTTCTCTTGGAGCAAAATCAAAACCCTATTATCTAATGAAAAATATATACTCCATGACTGTGTTTGCTTTACTCAGTACAGTATTTCCAGAACCAGGCATGTAGAGGGCTTTCAACAAATACATGTTGAATGAGTGACTAGATGGCTATATGTATTAATGGATGAATGAATAAAAGGATGAATGAATAAAAGGATGAATGAATAAATTCCCTGATAACTGGCTCTCCCTGGACCTCTAGATAGATTGCTTATTTAGAGCATCATGTTGTATGCATTGCCTTTCACTACAGAGCTTTCCTAACATCTTTTCTTTTCTTTCTTTTTTTAAAAATCTATTTCCAAGTTTTCTGGAATGCCAGACCTCTATGTGCAGAGTGGTATCTTTCCAGCATCTCTTTGATGCATCCAGTAGCCAAGTAGGAAAGTTGACCACCTTCTCAGTGTTTTCAAAGCAGCAGGTTTGCCTTCATCACAGGTACAGATTATATTCTTTGCAGCATTTACAAAGAACGAAGTCATTTCAAAATAATTATTAATATGACAGACATGTGTCTAAAACATAAGAATTCTTGCTCCTAGAAATATTTTAGATGATTAAAGGTACTCTAGGTTTTTTCCATTCTCCTCTTCTTCTCCTCCTCCTCTCCAATTTTCTTCTTGTCCTCTTCTTACTTCTCATCTCCTCCCTTAATCCGTGTCCAATTAACTACCTAGATCTTGTCATTTGATCTGGCAGCTTTAATTTTAGACTGCGAATATTTCCCCGAAAGGCACTTGTATAAATGGAAATAAATATATCTTGTAATAATGGGATTTTCTCAAATTTAACCAGCAAATGTTATCATTTCAGCAGCCCCTTCTGCATATTAACATGATACGATATGTCATGCCGTGAGAATCTTGTGAATTTTATCTTTGAAAGTTAAGTGTCTGACCAGTTCTGCGGGAGTGATTTCTTATCACATCATTTTTCACAACCAGGAAACCATGACTCAATAGCCTCTTGGACATGGTTTTGCTAAACAAGTGGTAAGGAATATTTGGCACTTTTTATAGCACTTGTTTTCCCACTTTGTCATTTTCAATAGTTTCCTAGAAGTAGAAAGATTGTAGGATATCATCCATTTTCTCTCTCTTCTTTCCCCTGCAGTCTTCACTTGTAGGCCCTTTTGGGGCCTTTCTATTTCTCACACATCCTCTCTTGCTCACTGTTTCTCTCATGTCAGCCCAACATTGACTAACCTATCTGCCGAGTAGAGGAGAGAAGCTTCACACTTGTAGATGTAAATACTGCTTGTGGAGGAAAGACACAGGCAGTGGAGTCCAACTGTCAGTTCCACCCACTGCCTAATTCCAGAGTGGGTTTTATGCAGGGATAGAATAGTGGTGTGAATTGAGGTGCTCTAAAAAACTTGCTTCCTCCATCAGGCTTTATTCATAAGGTCAGTAGAAGTCAATGAAGTCATTGCTGGATCTTTTAGGGATATACAATCTGTTCTGAGTGTCTGCTTGTATCTTATAAATTAAGAATGGAGATGAATATGCTCATAAACTTTGTGATGTAAGGTGGAAAATGTCACATTTAGGTGCTATAATAGAGATAATAGATAAAGTTCAGCCAGGGGAATCAGGGAAGGTCTCATGGAGACTCAGGCATTCACTTTTAGGATGCAGCTATTCTGGAGGAGTAATTGACCAGAGCGTTATTTGCCACTAACAATTTAGCCCTCACTAATGTGTTAGTTACTTACCTGTTCTAGAAGAGCAGAGGGTAAACTCCTAAGACGGCAGTCTAAAGACAGAAAAGTTTTTATGGTGGGGATGGGGAGGGAAGGGTATTGAGAGAGGAATTGGCAAGGAAGCAGATGAGTCATTATCTAGGGTGGCCCTGTGGAGGAAGGATCTGGGTAGATCAAAGGTATCATGTGTGATGGATCAGGGAAGAGAAGGGAAAGGAGATGGAATAGAGTGGTGAGAGGCAGGATAGTTGGGGCATACTGGTTCTGGCCAGATCATCATTTCTGTACAAGAAATGGGACTGTGAGTGGTAAGTAGCTATGTATAGCGTTACTTTTCCTGGGAGAAAAGCAAATGAATGTACCTCTTGCCTCTTTATATAATCTCTTTAAATTATTTAGGCTGCTATCTCATCCATCCTACAGGAAGCAGTGATTAAGACCTTTCAGAGTTTTCAAGTGTTTCTCAAGAATCATGATGCTATCAGTGACTTTTGGAGTCATTTTTTAATGTTGATAACCTTTTGATTTTTTAAATTAATAATTATTAATTAATTGTATTTGAACAGATGTGAAAACGTTTTCCTATAGATAATATTCTACCTGCTTTTAAATGTAAGGTCTGTGAAATTCAAGTGGGCCTGGCAAATCGGCCATGTCATAGAGGGAACTGTCATGCTACAATTGAGACAGGATACCAAGCTGGTTGAACTTTTGGTCTGATTCAGCAATGCTCTTCATGAAGCTCTATAATAAAATGTGCATTTTCCCATTTTCATGTTTTTAGTCTCTCTCTTTCTCTACTTAGTGTCCATGTATTTACATATAAACACACCTAAACATTTTAGTTCTTCTGTTATTTCTGATTATGATTTTTCTTTAATACTTGAGTCACCAGTTATAAAGATATGTTAAAACTTAAAATTAGCTCCTGTGACTAATAACCTTATTTTGGGGTCAGTTTCCATTAATATAGTTTCGAGGAGAGCATAAGCATGTTGATAATATCTCGGAATGCAATATGTTATGCTCTGAGAAATCATTTAAATCTATATTTGGATCAACATTTTGAAAAGTGTGGAGGAGAGGGAATCACCATGGGGAGGAGAGAGGAACGTTTTTTTCTGTTTCAAAAGCATGTGGGTTGATGCATTTTTATATATATTTTTTAAGTCTAAGGTTGTGTAGGCTTGATGAATATTAATGAAAGAAACAATATAGCACATATTCCTGGGTGTTAGTGAAAGTTATGGATAGAAAACTCATTTTGTGAAGTTAAGAGCATAAATACATGTAGATTCATCGCAGTAAGATCTAGACACCATATAAGAACACACATTCCTTGTTTAACATAATTACTGGCAATAACAGTTACTGCTAATACTTCATCTGTATCTTTACTTCTGTGTAAAATGTAGTATTATGTGCTATGGAAGGCATTTGCCTTTCTTTCTGGACGTTCACACCCTTTTTGTATTTGGCAAATTCCAATCCCGATGAGCCTCTACCTTCCACTGTAGAAATATAAATCTCTTTCCCCTCTTCCGTATCATTAGGGTGCAGGGATTTGACCATTGACTTAGGCTCTACCAGTCACATTAAGTGATGAAAGAAACAGGTGCCAAGCAAAATCCATTCTGCTTGCATGGCAGTGGGTATTGCTGCCTCTGCGATTTCCTGAAGCAGTGGTGGCAGAGGTTTCAGTGGTAACACCCAGGGTCCAGTGTGTTGTTGCTGTCTCTGCTCAGTGGGGGTAGAAGTGGTGACTCCACATTAAAGGGGCAGCATGATGTGGTGTTTAAAGGTATTAGACTTTGGAACCAAAGGGTTATCTGGGATTGAATTCCAGACTGACCACTTAGCAGCTGTATTGATCTTGGGTCAGTTACTTAACTTCTCTGTGCTTCAGTTTCATCATCTGTAAATTGGGAATAACAATAGTGGTGAGTACTTTGGGTTATGAAGATTAAATTAGTTAATATTGTAACATACTTAGAACATAGTAAACACTCTGGGGCAACAGGTGAAAATTTCTCCAAGCAGTAAATTTCAAAGAGTCAGTGAGAGAAAATAAGATTGGTTTAGGTTTACGCCCCTGAGACTGGCTTATTCTATGTGCTAGTTATATCCATAGTTCCTAAACTGTGTGCCAAGGCATCCTGAGTCACAGAAGTGTGGCAGGTATTTTAAATTTTTGAGGAAAACACAGTGATACTTGACATATGTTACACATCATGAGAAGTGTTAGCTCAGGGTAATTCAAAGTTTCATTAGTTTGTGCTATATTTTTTGATGATATAATTCTTTGCAAAGATGAATTGTTTGCAGTTGCTGCGATAAAAAGCAAGTACCGTGTGAGAAATTAATGTGGAACAGGAAATGAGAGTGGCATTTTCTTGCCTAAGATCTGAAAAGTTGTGCAGTGCCACATACATGCACACATCCCATTCGTAAATGGTTTTGTCTATTCAAGAATAAAATAAAAATGTTTTTCTTTCAATGAAGTATACTATTTTTTCAAACAACTATCAACTTGTTAGGACATAAATACTTACTAAGTTGCTTAAATATAACTACCTAATCAACAGAATGTTTAGGTGTTTCTTTTGGTCTAAAGACACTGTGTGAAAATCATTGTGACGACAAGGATACTGTACACCAAGAAAGTTTGGGAACTTCCGAGTTACATTTTCAGTAACAAGCAGAATCCTCAGAGTGGCGCCATGATCTATGGAGTAAGGAGACTATTAACAGCCAAATGGACATCATTAGAATTCGTCCATCCTACAGAAATAGAAACCCCAAGGCAGTAGTGTATCTCTAGGGAGAATTGCAGAAGTTGTCAGACTTGAAAGATACAGGAATGGTGATGCCCATAATATCTCCTTTCATCTCACATTGTTTTGGCTGCTATAGGAGGCAGATGAGTCATGAAGAATTATAGCTTGAGTTTGGAGAAGATTTGTGTCTAGTTCTGTCGATTTCTGTGCACATTACCACCTCAAGATCGTGTTAAATCAAATTTCCAACTAGAAGAGTTTTAGCCAGTGCAAGTAGCCTATATTCAAAGATTGCTGTGAGGCTTGACTTGAGGTTATAAATTCTCCCAGCACCACTGTTGAGACAGAATAGTTTCCTTGCTGTGCTGGATTGGTTGTTGTCAGGGTGGCGCCACTATCACCAATCCCTTTTAAATTCTGGGTTAGATTTTACCAGTGAGAATAATGTAGAAACGTTTTGGATGAGGTGGAAATTATTATCATTAGAAGGCTGTGAGATGATGAGATGCTGCACCTCGGTCAGTGCATTGGTTCCCATAGACATTGCAGCGTCCACAGAGCTCTGCACAAATCACAGTCAGGGGGACGTCACAGATATCCTCCCAAGCTCTAAGATTTCACTGGTTGTTGACTTCATGGTAGTCCATGCCATGAGGTAGCCAAATAGTTACTTAAATGATCAATCAGTGGTCACCTAGAGTCAAATGTTGATAGAATACTAGGATGACAAGGTAGTTGCTGCAACAGGGAATTATAGTGGGAATAAAGAGAATAGGATTTGTGGGTGATGTTCTTGCTTCTAAGTATGATGGAGAACTTTCAAAAAAGATGATGGGATCAGGGCTTTATATTTATAGGGTTAGGATTAGGTAAAGACACAGAAAGCTTTCATGACTGCCTTGAAAGAAATATTTATCTCATAGTCTAGATCCTGCAGGTAGCTGAATGACAACACAAATTGAATTCACAGCCTCATAGGTATTGAATTTTAAAGTTCAGGCATTCGTTGTTAAAGAGTGGAACCTTGTAGATTGAGATGGGGACATCTGGGCTGTTTCAAATTCTTCTGGGCCCTCCTTCCCAGTAGAAACATCCTCTTCCCTTGTCTGCAGAAATTAGCTTCCCCTAACCTGAAGAATCTATAATAAACTCTCCTGAGGTCTTATAGAGAAATACTGCTCAACTCAACTTTGTTGTCTCTCATAGTTTCTAGACCCATAACAGAACTCAAATACTCAAGGAGGCAGGTTCAAAAGATGGTATGAGAGAAGTACCATAAATGTCAAAAATTGCAAGACTTTGTCAATTTGTATTAGCAGAAACATAGGTAATATGTATGGGAATAAATCCTAGCTGTGTTAGACCAGGGGTGGAAAGAATACTATGTTTTATTGATGTGACTTTGTCAACCAGAGATTCTGGTATCAGTGTGTTAACTCAAGAACCTGAGAGTGGCTCTAACCATTTGCTTGGTTGTTTGACTGAAATCTAGACCTGACAATTTTTTACATTAAGTGAAGATGAGATGCCAGAACACCCTTGGTGGACTGCAGAGAAAAGTGTGCAAAAGCTTAGGGAGAGGAGAATTACTATGTACAAACTGGCTACTACTCCCCTCCCAGGTTGAAGCGGGGAATATGCCTTTCACCAAGGCTTTGAAAATACATCAATGTGGGGAAAACCAGGATCCTTAAAAGGCTTTTTATCAGCTCCTCTCTACTGTCATGGTTCACCAGTTAGAGTAGTGGCTTTTGGAAGTCAGATGATTAATGAAGTTTCAGGTCAGGTCCATCTCACAGTGGGTCCTGTGAGTCTATAAATGCACCTCTTGGTTATCTTCCCTAGATTCCAGAGTTGGGATAGACATATTCAGCAATTAGCAGAATCCCCTTGTTGGTTTACTTATCCCCTTATTGGTTTATAGAGTGAGGTCTATCTTTGTAAGAAAGAGCAAGTAGAAGCCCCTAGTGTTGCCTCTTCATACCATGATAGTAAACCAAAGTAATTTCACATTTCTGGAAAGATTACAGAGATGAGTGCCCTCATTAACAACCTGCGGCTAATCAAGCAATTATTCTGCCACATTCCCATTCAGTTCACCTGTTTGGCCTACACAGAAGACTGAGGGACTGTAAGAAGTGAGTAGGGCTTCCCTGGTGGCGCAGTGGTTGGGAGTCCGTCTGCCGATGCAGGGGACACGGGTTCGTGTCCCAGTCCGGGAAGATCCCACATGCTGCGGAGCAGCTGGGCCTTTGAGCCAGCGCGTCCGGAGCCTGCGCTCCCCAACGGGAGGACCACAACAGTGAGAAGCCCGCCTATCGCAAAAAAAAAAAAAAAAAAAAAAGAAAGAAAGTTTGTATAAGGAAGAAGAGTGTATGAGGAAGTTGAGATGCCAAAGGAGTGGACTGTAGTGGATATTTTCCATCCTTTTTGGCTTCTCCGTTTTTAATCATTTTTAAATTTAGAGGAATTTCTACCCAATAAGTAGACCTCTCACTATGGAAACCAGAAACCCATTTCTCCAACTTTATTTTAGCTCTAAGTACAAATATGTGACCCAGCCTCTGCCAGTTAGACACACCCATGTCAGTCTTTGAAGCCGACTCTGATGGAAGAAATTGCCATAAAAAAAATGTATTCTGGTTTGGCTGACAAAGGATAGATCCTGCTTCCCAGAGGTAGCAGAGGCAGAGGTTCTATTGGCAGCATCCTGTGCCCAGTGATCCTGATGTCAATGCAAATCCTGTACCGTCTCAGTGGGAATGGCAACACTGCCTCCAAAATGCTGTCTCCAGCTGTCGTACCGTCTGACTTATAGCCCTGGTTCTGGCTATGTAACCTCAATACTTGTTTTGGTCTTCCTGTAGCTCATGTAGTTACTTAAAAACATTTAATGAATTATTTTTCTGTTTAAGCTAGTTAGAGTTGGCTTTTTTTTTTTATGACTATGAATCTTGTGATATAGGTACTTTCTTGCATCATCTCTAATCCTTATAACTACTATGTGAGGTAGACTTTATTATCCCCCTTTTATAGGTGATAAAACAGAAATTAAATATCTTGCTCCATATCACAATGCTTGTTGATAAGACTAATGTTTAGTTTTTATAATTTATATTTATTAATTTTCACTTAAAATTGATTACATAAATATTATATACATATATACAATTGTTCAATTATAAACAATAGTGAGAATGTCAATGTTTTAATAGTATTTATATCTTGGCTTAGTTTCCTAGTTATTTTTACTTACTCAACTTCTACCCAGTTATATGTCATAAAAAAAATTATATTGGTTCCATTATATTTAATGCATTTTTTTCTCTGAGGCTTGAAATGTACTCAAAATTCTCATGCAAATATTTAATTGAACAGCATTTTCATGCCATTCAATTTTTTTACCGGAATTTTTTTTTCCTATGTTTTATTTACATTTGTTTTTTTCTTAGACTGAATTACAACATAACTTTGGGGTCAAACCTGTTTGGGAGCACAGCTCCCTTTGTAAAGAAGAAGGCAATGGGGAAATGTTAAAAAAAATAAGCTAAAACCAAATTGAATGACAAAACAAGCCCACGAGTATGTTCATACTAAATCAGAAGCTGGTAACTTCATCCACGGCCAGTTGATCTGGGTATAGATGTGTTTTCAAAATTCAAAATTCTATTTTGGGGTTTCAGTAGTAATGATAGTCATTTAAATAGGCATAATGATGTTAATGAGTATATCCTTGGAGGGGAAGACAACTTTTAATCCATAAAATTGTTTCTGTATTTCTTCATTAATAGTTATGTTTACATACTCATTGTTGTGATGAATATTTCACATGTATAAATACAGTTCGACATTTGGTACATAGAAACACATTTATGATGAGGGTTTAAGGGAATTAGAATGTTCTCTAAAAAGCTCACTACAGCAGAACTATTATTATTCACTTTAATAACCTTTCTTATGATCATGTCAAGCTATCAAATATTCAAGTGGCAAGCATAAAAGGCAGTACTTGGTATAAAAGACCTCTTTCCAACACATTCTATTATCCCTATTGCCCTAACCTAGGTTAAAACTGTGTTTCATAATAAAACTATGAAGATAAGCCACCATTTTATTTACCATTCAAATGCACTTTTAAAATTCGTTAGATGATGGCAAAGACCAGAAATGCTTCAGGTTCATTTTTCATTTCACACCTTGTATAACCAAGGCACTAGGTCAACCATCTACCAAGTAAATAAGGCTGGATGAAAATGACTCGCTGCAGCACCCACGGCAGGAATCTGAACCTCAAGTTAGTGTCAGTATGAGCAGAGCTAACAACTTACTCTATTTAACCCAACAAGCTAAAAGAACCTAGAGTGCATGGAATCTAGAGGCCTTCTCAGGCAGAGGTCCATTAAACACTAAGATTCCACTTTCATTTCTGATGTATATCTGTTTGAAGAAATTTATCCATATGTTATGATCCTTCTGCAAGGATCAGTCATATGTCTTTTCTTCTTTGATAGAATTTGCACTGACCTAAAACTATGAACCACCAACTGGTGCATCTTTCAGCCATATGAACCAACACAGCTCCTGATATTAATCTTTTATTAATGCAAGAGTGAAAGGAATGCTTTTCTCCTCTGAGAGCTTCAGTGATAGTCTCCAGGTAGATGACTCCTTGATTTATATTTTTGAGTTTGGTCTCTCTCCTGAGCTTCTTATGCACACTTCCAACGAATAGAGTACAGATCTCTTTGTTGAGCTGTATCTTACCTTCTCTTGGAAGCATAACAGTATTTGGAGGAGTGTAGGTTCAATGTCTGGTGAGGGGGGTAGGTGGCAACAGGAGGAAAGATTTTCCTCTTTACCTTTTGCAATCTCTCATAACCATCCACCTCATCTCTTCTTTAACACTATTCAGATGACCAGTGAAGCTTTTTTAGAAAAAGATAAAATGTTTTGGTGACAGATATGGCACCAAGGCATTCCTTTATTCAGAGCAATTTTGTGAATTAGAGAGGTGACCTCTGTGGCTGTGGTTTGAAGGTCTGCCATCCTCCACTGGGTTGAGGGATGTGATAGAGGGTGGAAAGCTTCAAAAAGCTCTGAGGAGTCAGAGTGTTGTTGCCCAGGGTACAAGATCCAGCAGGGAGTGGAGCTGAATTGAATGCAGAGGGGAGCTGCTGAAAAGAAAGAGGATGAACAACGAATATATTTGATCCCCTTATAACTTGAGCTAAGTCAACACTTGCCCCTGCTATAATCAAGGGTGTAAGGGACTTCTGTATGTTGAAGTCTGCTTTCCTTTGGTTTATAGTAAAATGCTGATCATGTGCCCCTCTGTAATTTATTACTGCTTCATTCTCTTTTCTTCTGCTACCATTATTTCTGCCACCACCATCACATTTATTTTTCTGTTCTTCCTCTCATGATCTTTGCCTTTTATTTGACAAATATTTGTGAAAATAGGCATTGCATTAGGTACCATGGGGAAAGGAGCTATAAAAAAGAGGTATAAGGCATGTAATTCCCCTTTAATTATGTAATGTAAATATCAGGTGCCTATTCATCTATTCACTGTCCTGTTTAAGCAATATCCTTCTCTCACCCTCCCCCAAAGCCTCCTGTACAAAGTAAAGCACAGCAGTATAGAATTTGCCAAGGCAAAGGAACAGTTTAATCTTAGATGTGTAACATGGGTTATTTCTGTGCCATCAAACCCAACAAAAACACTAAATTGTGTAGGTATAGTTTTCCATATCGATAAACTTCAAATTATGTATTTTAATTGATCATCATTAATGATAATCTTGGTAGTTCAGGTTGATTTATTTCAATTCTGAATAGCATCATATATCTCTTTTGAAAAATAGTAGCAATTAAAGCTCTTGACAGGTTAAAGAAAGAGAATTGAGTCACAAAAGGACAAATACTGTATGATTCTATGATTCCATGTATATGTGGTATCTAAAGTAGTCAAATTCATAGAAATAAAAGTAAAATGTGCTTAGCAGGGGCTGGGAGGAGAGAGCAAAGCAGAGCTGTTGTTTAATGGGCACAGAGTTTTAGTTCTGCAAGATGAAAAAATTCTGGAGAATCTGTTTCACAACAATGTAAATATAGCTAACACTACTGAACTGTGTACTTTAAAGTGACTAAGATGGTAAATTTTATATATGTTTTTACCAATAAAAAGAATTAATCAAAAAAATCAATTTTTAAAAGAATTTACCAAGGATTCTATAGAGGAAATAAAGCAGACTTCATATTATACTGTCAGAGAACTTGAATCCACCTTAGGCATTTCTCTTTTCTAAAACTCTACCTTCAGCTGTGCGCCAGCCACAGCAGAGTGGTGATGGCGGTGGTGGAAACTTTCTCCTCTGACCCTTCATGTAGCGAAGATATGAGGAGTTTGGCCTGGAAAGGAGTCCGAATCTTGGAGAGAGGGTATAGTTTATCTTTGGGATCCCAATGGAAATAATAGGTATGGACAATTTTAGAGTGCAATTATAGAAAGAAAATCAATAGATAAAGATAGATTTAAAATATATCATTAGCTGTAGGAACAAGTGATAACAGCAATTGTGCAGTGAGAACTTAGAGTTGGGAAACTGTTGAAGAGACATTTGAGGAAACTGAGGCTTAAACAAGTGAGGTAAATATCCAAGGTCAGCCCAGAGCTAGCAAGTAGGGAAGGTTGGATTTATAAATGCTTTACTTTCAACATACAGAATGTTAGGCAGACAATTATAAATGACTGTCCCCAGTTGCAGAAGTTGGGCATGTCAGCTGTTTTGTCTGGATTTTTCCTCTCACATTCTTGTCAGGTGCTGCATGATGCTGTGTATTTGTATTGCCCACTGAGTAAATGTTTAATGGAACAGAATGACATCACCATGAATGAGAGAGCTCAGTGGTCCTCACCACAGGCTGTTTCTCTGTTAAGTCAATTCCCAAGTTGAACATCACAAATAAGATCTTCTCTTAGAGCAGGAGGGACTTCAACTGTTAAACACACAGGGAAGGAGCTGTTCATCAAATCCTCAAGATTTTCAGCCACTCTGACCAAGATGAGCATAAATTATGCTCTCATTGAATAATGTTTTAAGTGTGGAATCTTTTAAAAACATATTTATTAAGCATGAAAAAATTTTATTACATGACCACAGCAGGTGATGCTGCTTTCATCAAGTGCCCCTGGATAGGTATTTGCATGTTATTGTCTCCAGGAAAGCACTGGAAGTTAATTCCAAAGAACCCTGTTTCCTTGGCCTCATAGGTTAATTTGCAGTATGCCTGGAGCATAAAATACATTTTAGAACAGGAGTCCTGTATGTCAGAGGGTCTGAAAAAGCAGAGATATAGTATAAATAGCTTTATTATTCATATGCTGTATATGAAAACATTTAGATGGAATATATTCTGTAGCCAAAGAACTATATTTTCTCCCAATAATTTGAAACAAAGAAGTTAAGAACACAAGCCGCACTTAGAAAGAAAGAAGAATGATATTTTCTTGATGCTGAATTCATGAATCTATTATGGAGGCTCCTTTTAATCTTTCAATTTAATGTGTCCTTTTTATCAAGAGTGAGACTTTTCTTTGTGTCTACAGTAGAAAAATGGCACCAATTTAGTCCTGTACTTTGCCAACCCTCGCTTGTCACGCTTTTTGAATGATCACAGTTGTGCTTCAATTGTGTCAAGACAGAATAGAAAATTGGGCTGTTGGGTGGATCCTGTTAAGGATCTATACAGATTTCTATAAAACATTCATAAGGATATTGCTCTCATTCTTTCCTGAAGGATGATGACTTTATCTTTCTTTCTTTTTTTTTTTTTTTTTTTGGTTTTGTGGATCTTTAACTTTTAGAACAATAGAAACAATTTTTTAGTCACAAAGACCTTTGAGAACATTCATACTTTTAGAGCTTTCATGATCTTGGAATGAGACACTGTTCCAATCACAGTTTAGTTTTTATTCCTTGAGCTGAGCTAATTGTCTGAGGTCACAGAACTCTATTGATGGTTTTGCATGTATAAGTGGATATTCTGAATTCCGCCCAGAGTAATGGATAAAAATAGGCAGTTAATTCAATGTTTAAAAAATTAATATAATCTGCAATTTTAATGGTGCAAGGAAACTTAAAGGTCTCTTAGTTCAACACATTTATTTTTGCAGATGAGAAAACAAAGGTCCAGAGAGCCCATAGGTTTTGCTGAGGGTCACATAGCCAGTTAATGGCAGAGCTGGTATCAGAAAAGGTCTTTTCTTCATAATTGAAAGCTCTTTCTTTTTGAAATTATGAAATGTTAAGGCACTGTGAAAAGTCCAAAGAGTAACATGTCTAACAGCTGTACCTACCACCCAGCTTTGTCAGATCTTATAATTTTGCTGTTTGTTTCCTTTATTTCTTTGAAAGAAATAAAAACAGATTCAATATGTCACCTGTATAATTTTTACTGATAGTACTTCTCACACTGCTTTCCAAATTTGCTATTGTTATGTGAAGATGCATAAATAGTATATATCGAACAGTGTATGGCATTGTTTTACATGGGTTAGAACAGCATACAAGTAGAATTGCATGAACTCTTCTGAAACTTGTTTTTATTGCTCACAGGTTTTTTTGAGATTTTTAAACGCTGAAATGCATAGTGATGGTTCATTCCTTTTTACTGCTTTTCATATTGTGAACATACTACAATGCACTTATCCATTTTTCTGTTGATACATATTTAGATTTTTAAAAAATTTGCTGTTACAAACACTGCTGTAATAAACATTCTTTTTATGTGTCTGTGCACAGGTGCAAGAATTTCTTGGCTACATACTTAGAAGTTGTAATACTTCAGCGTTGCGCTTTATTGTCAGATTACTCTCCAAAGTGTTGTACAGCAATGTTATGTAATGCCAATCCCATGGATAGGAAATGGTTCAACACTGTGGCTTCATCTACATTTCCCTTATTGATAATAAGGGTAATTATCTTTTCATATGTACAACAGTTAGCTATTGCTGCAATAATATTTGGTAACCAACCACCCCAAAACTTAGAGGCAATCATCTCTTTTTATGGGTTTTCAGGCCAGCTGGTGCAGTTCTGCTTCAGGATGCAGGGTGGATGCACATCTGTTCTAGGTGACTCTTATCCTAGTTAGCTAGTGAGGCTCTTCTTGCAGCAAAGGCAGGAACACAAGGATGCAAGCCCCATTAATCATGGACATTTCAAGTCCCTGCTTGTGACACTTCTGCTTATGTCTCATTGACCAAAGCAAGGCACTTTACTGAGTCTTACATCCATGAAGTGGGGAATACTCCACCCCTGTGAGACTATGGCATCAGCATGCAGGCTTATTAACTACTACAGGGGAGGGAAGAATTGTCACCGCTTATTTAATCTACCACAACACACTTATTGGCCATTTGGTTTCATCTTATATAAATTGCTGGTTCATAGTCTTTGCTCATTATTTCTTGGGTTGCTTGCATTTTACTTACTGTTTCACAGATACTCTTTTCTTGTCTCAATGATTTTATTGAAGTATAGTTGATTTACAATGTTATGTTAGTTTCTGGTATACAGCAAAATGACTCAGTTATACATACATGTATTCTTTTTCATATTCCTTTCCATTATGGTTTATCACAGGATATAGATATAGCTCCCAGTGCTAAACAGTAGGACTTTGTTGTTTATCCATCCTATATATACTAGTTTGCATCTGCTGATACTCTTTATATAATGTGGATTCTAATTTTTGTCAATTATAAGATTATAGAAATATTCTTTTAGTATGTGGCTTATATTTTCACTTGATATTTTTCTTGTAAAGAAGTTTAAAGAAGTTAAAATTTTTAATTTAACTATCGCTGTATGATATTTCTCTTGTAAAGAAGTTTAACATTTTACTATAATCTAAACATTTATCCACCTTTCCCTATATGGTTTGTGCACATTGTGTTTTGTTCTAGAAAATGATCTCTATACTGAAGTCATTAATATATTCTCCAATGTTTTCTTCTAAAAGTATTAAGGTTTAAGTTTTTACATTTAGGTCCGTGTTTTGCTCAGAATTTAAAAATTTTTTCTAACATATTCTTTCTATAAATTCTCTTGGATAGTCTACAGAAATCATTATATCATTAATGAGTAATAAAATTTAGGCTCTTTTTACAATTCATAAATCTTTTATTTCTTTTTATTATGATACTAAACCAGAAAAATGTTAAATAGAAGTTGTGTAGCAAGTATCCTTCCCCACCCAATTTTAAAGGAAATGTTTCTAATGTTTTATGACTGTACTAGTTTTATCACAAAAACAGTAATCAGAAAATAAGTGTAAAGCTAAAATTCTATATGCAGCTAAAATATTATAGAATATAGGCAAAATAAGTGTATTTCCAGACAAAACAAAACAAAGAGGGAAAGGTTTTATCAATTACATACCTTTACTAAAGGAAAAACTAAAGAAGAAGAAGAAAATAAAATCCCTAAAAGAAGGATTAAATTGCAAGAAGGAATGTTAAGAAAATAAATTGGTATATCTGTAAGACAAGCATTGATTGAATAAAATAGCAATAGTAATAATGACCAATTATAGGAATATCAACAGGGTAGAACTAGACACTGAATAATAATAATATAATAGGCAAAGAGATAGTCTAGGTTAAAGCTCTAAAGTCCATGTATGTTTTTGAATGAGAGTAAAGCTATTGATAAAATTTAGACCCTAAGCAATTATACATGACAAATTCTAAGAATAATCACTGAAAAAATAAAAATAGAATCTATAATATTAAACAGTATATAGAGGCACAAGAGAGATAAAGTTTTGATCAATCTAGAAGAATTTTGGAAAGGTTAAAAAAAAGTAAAGACAAATTGTGGTAAACAGAAATCAAACAAAAAACTATAGAAAAATCCCCAGATATAAGGACAAAGAGTTGGGTTTTTTTTAAGAATGAGAAAGGATAAGCCAGGTACACAATAACCAGAAAAGGTTGATGTAGTTATATTAGTATCTGAAAAATTAGAAGCAGAAATAAAGATTTAATAAAAATAATGACAACAAAAAGGAAATTGAGAACAACATAAAAGTCAAGAAATAGCATAGCCAAAAGTTGATTCATTGAAAGGATAAATAATCATCAAAACTGGCAAAATGAAAAAATAAAGAAGATTTAAGTAAACATTATTAAAAATGAAAGAAGGTAAATAATCACAAATACATCAGTCAGAAAAATAATAAAAGAATACTATAGAAAACTTTATGCAAATAAATTTGAAAACTTAGACAAAATGGACTTTTTCTCAGCAAAATCTACCATTACAAAACTGACTAAAATAAATGACACAATTTTAGACCTCTAACCATTAAGGAAATAAAATTAGGAGTTAAAATATATATCCACCAAAGCAAAAATTAGTTTAGATAGTTTTACAGGTGATTCAAGAAATAGGTAATTCCTATCTTCTGCAACTAATACAAAGAATGACAAAAGTGGGGTAACTCCCAACTAATTTTATGAGGCTAGAACCTCAGTGTTGAAACACAGAAAAACAGTACAAGAAAAGAATATCATAGGTCAGTCTTACTTAATGAACATAATTGCAGGAGTCCTAATCCACAGATTAGCACATAGAAACTAGCAATGTATTTAAAAAATACCTCATGATCAAGGAAGATGAAGGTGATTTATATTAGAATATCTGTGTACGCAATTTCCCACATTAATAGATTAAGATGGGGCTTCCCTGGTGGCGCAGTGGTTGAGAGTCCGCCTGCCGATGCAGGGGACACGGGTTCGTGCCCCGGTCCAGGAAGATCCCACATGCCGCGGAGCGGCTGAGCCCGTGAGCCGTGGCCGCTGAGCCTGCGCGTCCGGAGCCTGTGCTTCGCAACGGGAGAGGCCACAACAGTGAGAGGCCCGCATATCACACACACACACACACAAAAAGATTAAGATGGAGAAAGCATATAGCCATTTCGGTGGAAGATGAAGCATTATTTGATATAATTCAGCATCATTTATGATACAAAGAAAACAGTTTTGGAACTGGGAGGGACTTTCCTTTAGTTGATAAACATATCTGGCAACAGTGTTGGGCAAATATCTCACTTGGTAGTGAGATATTAGAAGCATTCTTAGAGATTATAATAAAGGAAATCAAGAAGGAATGGTCAAAAGAGAACTGACACAAGAAACTAGTAAATTTTTCACTCATTTGTCATTTATTGAATACCTACTCTAAGCCAGGCAGTAATAATATAAAGATAAATAAGGCAGTCTTTGCCCTTAAGATCCTTGCCATGTAGTGGAATTTAATCCATATGTGTTCTCTAACAGATCTTGAAAAGAAAACCTTTCAATTCAGGTAGCATTTGTAAGAAAGTTAAACAGCTTATATATGTGGCTTGTAATATTATTTTATCTTACTTCTAATGTGCACATTGACTTGTAGTAAACAGTAATTTAGCTAATGAGAAGAATACACATGGCCATATATTTGAATGCTCTACCATTTACTAGAACAGTTCCCAACCTTGAAAGAATACATTACTTCATTACCAAGATGGACTAATATATATTCTGTGTTTCTAAAAGGCAATTCTTCAAAAACACTGTTTTCCTGAGCAGGTACATGAAAGTAGGAGAGTTCCAATAGCAAGTAGTTAGATTAGAAATTATATTTTTCAGTATCCCTCAAATTCTATAATGAGTCTATTCAAATAGACATATTAATTTGTACTAATAGAATAAAATTTCCATTGTATGACAATAACCTGATTTGTATTGTTTTCATGGAAAAATTGAGTGACTATAAAATTTGTTTGATGATTAGCACTTCATGTCAAATGATTTAGAGTGAATATTTTAAAAGATACATAAGCAGTAATTTTCAGTTTTCACCTACCAGGTTGACTTTCTGCCTCAGCTACATCTAGGCTCACTTCTTCCTGGTTATAGCAGAAAAGAACACAGATCCTAATGCTATGGCTGTGGTCATACTGAGTGAGAGCCTTCTGTAAATATAAAATTCTCTTATTAGATAAAAAATGTTACTGTAAATTAAGATAAAGATGTTGGATTTTTAAGTCTCTTTCCTTGTCTCTTCCCTCCCTAGATAATTCAAATCCCAATCAAACTGAAATCACCCTCCTTCTCAATAAAATCACATATAACTATTATAAATTGCATTATTTTCTCTCTTCTCCTATAGTTTTTTCATACTTTTATACAAAATTTATTCTTACGTATGATTCTTATAGACATATGAGCGTAAATAACAGCCTAGATAGATTGCAGTCTCCTTAAGGGAAGAGAGTATATATTTCTTTATTTAAATTGAAGTATAGTTGATTTACAATATTATATTATTAGTAGTTTCAGGTGTACAGCATAGTGATTCAGTATTTTTATAGATTATGCTCCATTTAAAGTTATTATAAAATATTGGCTGTATTTCCTGTGCTGTGCAATATCTCCTTATAGCTTATTTATTTTACACACAGTAGTTTATGTCTTTAATCCCCTACTCCTAGCTTCCCCTCCTCCTTTCCCTTTCCCCACTGGTAACCACTAGTTTGTTCTCTATATCTGTGTCTCTGTCTCTGTTTTGTTATATTCATTCATTTTATTTTTTAAGCTCCACATATAAGTGATAAAATACAGTACTTGTCTTTCTCCGACTTATTTCACTAAGTATAATACCCTGAAGGTCCACCCATGTTGTTGGAAATGGCAAAATTTCACTCTTTCTTATGACTGAGTAATATTCAATTGTATGTATATAACACATCTTTGTTATCCATTCATCTGCTGATGGACACTTAGGTTGCTTCCATATCTTGGCTATTGTAAATAATACAGCTATGAACATTGTGGTTCATATAACTATTCAAATTAGTGTTCTTGTTTTCTTCAGATATATACCCAGGAGTGAAATTTTTGGATCCTATGGTAGTTCTACTTTTATTTTTTTGAGGCACCTCCATGCTGTTTTCCATAGTGGTGGCACCGATTTACATTCCAACCAATAGTGTACTAGGATTCCCTTTTCTCCACATTCTCCCCTATATTTGTTATTTCTGGTCCTTTTGATAATAGCCATTCTGACAGGTATGAGGTGATATCTCATTGGGGTTTTAATTTGCATTTCTCTGATGATTAGTGATGTAGAGCATCTTTTCATGTGCCTGTTGGCCATCCTCATGTCTTCTTTATAAAAAATGTCTATTCAGGTCTTTTGCCCATAAATGAAAATCTTCCATACTGTTATGAGAATGATTTTTCTAAACAAGCATCTCACCATTTTTCTCTCTTGCATTAAAAAAATAAAAATAATGGCTTTAAATAAAATTTAAATTCCTTAGCATAACATATAATACCTTCTGTCACCTGCTTCTTGTTCCTTTTCCTACCTCTCCCAACACCCAGCCCATGTTTATGGAAAATGAAGTACTCCAGAATTCCTCTCCCACTGTATTGTTTCACAGAGGAGGTACCAGTGGGGTTTTGCCATCCAATAGATTTCATTTCAAAGTCTGGTTGAATGACCTTGAATAAGTTCCTTAGCCTCTCTGAGCTTTGAATGAGGGTAAACAGTCCTATATTGCAGGCAGGGTAGTTGGGAAGATTAGAAAAAAATATGTAAAGTGGCTGGAACAGGCTGTCTGTTTATGTCTTCTGTTCCTTCATATCTTTCTCATCTTACTTAAAAGTGATATTTCCACGTTTAGCAGAGAGCAGGTTTCGATAATTATCCTTATAATTCCATGCAATAGCTCCCACAGCTCAAATATCCTTTGAAACTTTCTTTTCCTAGTTGACTTCTGCTCTTCCTTCAAGATACAATTTAATATTTATCTCATACAGAGAGTCTTCTCTTAATAGGGCCAAATGTCTCTTCTTTATTCCTTTAAGACACTAGGACAACTTATTCACAGCATTTCCCACATTATATTAAAATTGTCCACGTATATGTCTGCTTCTCTCACTCGCTTGTAAGCTTCTTCATCCTAGTTTGTCTTTCTATTCTCTCACCGACCTCACGTCTGACACAGTATGCACTCAAGAATTTTACTAGACTGAAATGTTAAACTAGAAAACAGACAAATAATGACCCATTTCAATAAATGTTTAAGGGTACAACATGTTAACATATTAGGAAAAAATAAAGGTAGAAACACAACTATCTATAGATTGCAATACTCACATAATCACTTACAAGTTGTTTTAAAAGATTTAGATTTGATGTGGTGTGGTGACATGGAGATGGGAGGCTTATTTTAAAGCCGTTTACACTGCCTTTATATCAAGCTGACTTTTAAACAGAAGAAAGTCTACTGACTGTTGTCTGGAGACCACAGGGCTAAGTAGAGCCAGGGACGTGAAGGGCTTGCATTTCAAAAAAAAATTAATTTATTGAGTGTTAGGGCTAAGTAGAACTGAAACAAAAATATTTTTGGTTACAACTGGTGTTTCATTATTTGAAACAGAACAATTCTTTTTTGGCCATATTTTTGCCTAGGACCTTCTTTTTGTATATATTTCTGGTATTATGGTACTTTCCAAATAAGGAAGGAAAATGTTTTTAAAAGACCATAGATTATCTTTTTTTTTATATTGGACTTTGGGTGTAATTTTTGTTTTTATATTTTAATTTTTATTTACTGATAATTGTACAGAGTACTGATTTGCAGTGGAAAAATGTAGCTTTTCTATTTTTAATGCAGGCTCCTTTATGTCCTAAGCTGTCTCTGTCACGTGGCACTTCCAGTGCACTGACATGTGCATGGAACTTAATTATTGCTGAGTTACAATAGAATATGTCAGGTTGACTAGGTTATAGGATTATTTAAGTGTCATCTTCAGGTAATCAACTGGACTGTTTACTTTTTGATTTCCTGGTTGATAAGCAATTATATTAATAAAAATATATTTAACCTCTATTTTTATAGTTAGAGGTGTAATGATGGATGTGCTTACCATCATTGGTAAGTACTATATCTCCTTTTATATTCCGGTCATAAAATTGTACACCATGACTTGATGACACTATGGTTATGTTACTATGTAAAGTTTACTGAGAACTTTTTTTCTGGTTTTTCTAAGTATTCTTGCCAAAAGTCAAGAGTGCAGTTCACTCAAAGTAGTCAATTTATATACCTCATTGGCAGTATGATTTAATCCATGTATATACCTTAGAAAGAGTGTATAGCACTAAAAATGACTTTCTTTTGCCAAGTATTTTGGTTAGTAGCCAAAAATGTAATATTGTAGAGTTGATGAATGTCTACAGCTTGTGACCTGTTTACCCATGGGAGGGACAACTCCCCCCCTCCCCTTTTTGGTAACATAACATACATCAAAAGATCAGGAGACATTCTGTTTTGGAAGTTAAGAAACCAATGCTTTTATCATGTAAAACGAGTTCACAACTCCTGGGCAGCTGTTAGGAGCTGGGCTGCACAGAAGGAGGTGGGAAGCAGGTGAGTGAGCAAAGCTTCATCTGCCGCTCCCCATCGCTCACATTACTGCCTGAACCATCCCCCCACCACTCCCCTAGCCCCCTACCCCCTAAACCTCCCTGCCTCCCCCCACCTTATGTGGAAAAATTGTCTTCCACTAAACCAGTCCCTGGTGCCAAAAAGCTTGGGAACCGCTGATGTAAAAGACAATCCAACCTCCAGAATTGTGCTGCAGAGGACCCAGCAGATAGAAGTAGGAATTTTTGTTAAGAAACATCTTTGATGTACTTCAGCACCTTGTCAAATATTTGATAAATTGTGGAGTTCTACACTAGGAAACAATGATTTGCTTTTGGAAAACTCTTCAAGCCGTTGTGACTGTAAGAGACAGAGATTCCTCAATAGTGTCTCTATATGGGTCATCTTATTCTGAGCCGTGGGTCACACTGGTGTGCCCCATAAGTCACAGGCAAAATAGCATCCCTATGTAAGCATGATGATTTGCTTTTGATATTTGTTGCTATTGCCCAACTGAATTTGTAAAATATCTTTTTTAAGGCAGTAATTTTAAATGTCAGCTGTAAGATAGCTATTTATTTCCAAACCTTCCTGGAGTTAAGTGTTTAGACTCAAAAGACTTTTGCTTTGGAAAATAAGTAAATAAGATACAATTGTCATAATATTCTATCTTGTTTAACTATATCACTAGAGCTTGAAGACAAAATGTACTTCAAATAGTCCATAACACTTTAGTTATGAGTTAAGAGGAGGCATACATAGATTTTCTTTGCCAATTGTAAACTAATAAAATTAATTTTTTTGAGCAGAAAACTTCTCCTTATCATTATATTGCTTATTGTAAAATTCAATTCAGGTGTCTTGAATTTTATAACAATGCTTACATTTTGGATTACTGATCTAACACCCATAGGGAGTTCTGATTTTTCTGTGTTAAGAAAACCAAATCTTTAAAATAATTGGGGCTTTAAAACCTAGAAATGACATGATAAATTAGGTAGATAAATTTGGGACTTCAGCCAGGGCACCTACACATGGCTTCTTTTTGTAGCTTACGCTTCCTCACAACATGGTGGCTAGTTTCCAAGGATGAGAGTCTCAAGAAAGAAAGCCCGGCAGGAGCTGTATCCCCATTTCTACCCCAGCCTTAGAAGTCATACATGTGATTTCCACAGCATTCTGTTTTCTGAGGAAATTACAAAGGCTCAGTCAGTTTCAAGGTGATGAGAAATAGGCTCTACGTCTTGAGGAGGAAGTAACAAGGCTGGATGAAAACCAGAAATATTATTGCAGTCATTTTTGGAAAATACAATCTGTCACACCATCCTCCATCCTCACCCCAAGTTAGTCATCTTAACTGAAAATCAACTTCTTTTTAATGATTGGTAGTTAAGTAAACCAAATGCTGAATTGTATTAATAACATAAAAAACAATTTGACATATTCTGCTATTTGGTTCATCAATTGCAGCATCTAACTGTAAATCAATATTTCTGGATAGAATACTTGGTGGTATAACATAGATAACAAATCAATACAATAGTTATTATTCTTGAATGCACAAATATTTGAGATAAAATATTACTAATCCAGTACTTTTTTTTTTTAAAGCGGTACGTGGGCCTCTCACTGCTGCGGCCCCTCCCGTTTGCGGAGCACAGGCTCCGGACGCGCAGGCCCAGCGGCCATGGCCCACGGGCCCAGCCGCTCCGCGGCACGCGGGACCCTCCCAGACCGGGGCGCGAACCCGCGCCCCCCGCATCGGCAGGCGGACTCTCAACCACTGCGCCACCAGGGAAGCCCAGTACTTTTTTATAGTAGGTAAAAAGCTAGGATACAACAGAATAAGAGATTCCAACTGTTAATACAAAGTGTTATTTTTCCTTTTCATTTGACTTGGGAAAAGTTGATTTTTTTCTTTCACTTTTGTTTCAGTGCAATTTAAGTCAGGTCCTTTCTGTGTTAAACAATACTTATGTTGTATTAACTTTAAAATTCAAACAGTATAATTTTCCTCTGGTTATAAATTCCCATTTATTTATCATGACTAAGTAAGACAAGATAGCTCAATAATTCTAAAAAGGATGACATAAGTACTACACTAATCTTACCAAAAAAGAATGAAAGAAAGGCATATGAAGGCAAGAAAACTACATCCATGCTTAAACTAAGGAAAAGTCCACAAAATTTGTTAGATACAGTCCAATTTCAACCAGATATGAAGACATGAGTCAGCACATAGCATGATAGGAGGGGAGTAGAATTGTCATTGTAATACTAAGTCCTAAATATTGAAGCTGGAGTATGGAATGGGTTGTAGGACATATTGGGTATAATCAAATGTCCAACAGGTGTATATCAAATTCTATACTTCAAAAACAATGTATTGTTTCATATATTTTTAAAGTAGTGAAAAAATGAAAAAATGTAAAGGTATATATATCTTCACCTAGGTATATCTCTCCTTTCATTTTCCCTAAGGAATAATTTGAGATGTGATCAATAGATATGCATAAACATGTTCATTCTAGAGTTACTTATAAGACAAAATATTGGAAATGACCAGGATGTCAATCATAGAGATTAGAGATCTATCTTAATTTCTCTACAGTCACAATAAATCCCATGAGATGTGAATCTTTATTTCCTGAAATGGAATGTTGATCATATTATAGAATTAAGTGACATTTATGAGAAAGTATGAACTAAGTTTTGTGTACAAACACATAAGCCTTATTTCTATTTACATTAAATGTTAACTGTTAATAGTAGCTAACATTAGTGTTAGCAGTTGTTTCTCTGAGAGGTAGGTGGTTTTACCTTTTCTTTCTACCACTTTGTCTTCTGTGAATCTTTTTCTTTGAATTTAATTTTTGTTAGTTTGATTAATATGTGACTTGGTGTGTTTTTCCTAGGGTTTATCCTGTATGGGACTCTCTGTGCTTCTTGGACTTGGGTTACTATTTCCTTTCCCATGGTAGGGAAGTTTTCCACTATAATCTCTTCAAATATTTTCTCAGACCCTTTCTTTTTCACTTTTTCTTCTGGGATCCCTATACTTCAAATGTTGGTGTGTTTAGTGTTGTCCCAGAGGTCTCTGAGATTGTCTTCAATTCTTTTCATTTTGTTTTTCTCTATTCTGCTCCTTGGCAGTTATTTCCACCATTTTGTCTTCCACCTCACTTATTAGTGCTTCTGCCTCTGTTATTCTGTTATTGATTCCTTCTAGTATATTTTTCACTTCAGTTATTGTGTTGTTCAGCTCTGTTTGTTTGTTCTTTAGTTCTTCTAGATCTTTGTTAAACATTTCTTGTATTTACTCAATCCATGCTTCCATTCTATTTCCGAGATTCTGGTTCATCTTTACTATCATTACTCTGAATTCTTTTTCAGGTAGAGTGCCTATTTCCTCTTTATTTATTTGATCTTGTAGGTTGTTACCTTATTCCTTAATCTATGACATATTTTTTTGCTGTCTCATGTTTGTTTGTTTTTCTAATGAGTGGGATTGTGTTCCTGTTTTACTGGCTGTTTGGCCTGAGGCTTCCAACACTGGAGTTTGTAGGCTATTGGGTAGAGCTGGGTTTTAGTGCTGAGATGAGGAACTCTGTGAGACGCACTCTGATGAGTATTCCCTGGGGTCTGAGGTTCTCTGTTAATCCAGTGGTTTTGACTTGGCACTCCCACAACAGGAGCTTCCGCCTGACCCCAGGATCACAAATCAACATCCTGCAAGCCATGTGGGGTGGCAAATATAAATAAATAAATAAAAATAAAGAGAACAATAACAAAGTAAAAAATAAAACTAGAATAGGAAACTAACAGATATGTTAGAAAGAATGTAAAAATAAAAATATAGCTGAATCAACAACTAGAAGGTACATCAGTACCAAAATAGTAAAAAAGTAGAGGAGAGAAAAGGGAAAAAAGAAAAAAAGGAGAGGGGAAGGCATTGGCTGTGGAGGGCAGGGCCAAAGCAGGGGTGAGGTTTGGGCAGTGGGTGGGGTCAATGCTCAGTACCCACAGGATTGGAAAAGGCCCTGGGGGCTATGGGGGTGGGGCTTAGGCTCCAGGAACAGAAGGGCCCCAGGCGTGCCCCCCACCCCTAGTCTCAGAGGGCAGGGGACCTCCCCTGGGATCCCAGCAGGCTTCCTGAGCTCGAGTGGGCAGGGCAAACACCCTCTGCTCCTCACCCACTCCTCCTGAAGGGCCCCTCTCACCTGCCTCTCCTGATCTCCTTGGCCTCCCTCCTATGCCCACAAGGACCCACGCAGCCTGGAGGGGGCTTGGAGGGCAGGCGATTGGCCTGGGAGCTCGGCAGGCTCTCTGGGCCTGAGTGGGCAGGGCAATTGCCCTCTGCCCCTCTTCTGCACCTCTGGGAGGGCCCTTCTGCCTACCACTCTTGATCTCCCCAGCCTCCCTCCTATGACCCCAGGACCCACAAGGCCTGGATTGGGCTTTGGAGGGGGAGGATGGGCTTGGGCGCTCAGCAGGCTTCCCAGTCCCAGTGGACCAGGCAATCGCCCTCTGCCCCTCTCCCGCTCTTCCCAGAGAGTCCCTCCCACCTGCCTCTCCTGATCTCCCCGGCCTCAGGGGAGCGATCTTGTCTGGCCTCCACTTCTCCTCCCCCCTTTGTCCCCCTATGTCCTACATGTTCACTCTGGGGTTTCTCACCTCTCCTTGGGGGTTAGAGTCCCCCACCAGTGACCGGCAGGTGCCCTAGTTGTGGGGAGATGCTAACTCTGTGTCTTCCCACACTGCCATCTTGAGTCCTCCCAGTGAATCTTTTTTTTTTTTTTTTTTTTTTTCAGTGAATCTTTTATAATAGTCACATTTTACTTTTGTAATTAGAAAGGAAGCTACTGGGTTGGCCAAAAAGTTTGTTTGGGTTTTTCTGTACCATCTTATTGTCTGTAGGACCCAAATGAACTTTTTGGCCAACCCTATATTTTTATTTTTAAAATCTTTCTTAACTTTCTTTTTTAGCTGATAAAATCTGGGAACACTGATATAATTAGATTCTATCAGCTCACTGTGTAGATATTAGAGAGTTTACTAGTAGTGTGATTAACTTCCCCTCCTTCCTTATGCCCCTTTTTGCTCTCAGATTGTGCATTAAAGTAGACTTTGTCTAACTTTAGTTTGTATATAGCAACAGGATTCAGTCTGCCTTTCCTGGTACCTAGAGAATGTACAGTCTTGTTTTCTGTCACAGTAAAACGTTGATTTGCCTGGACCAAAAATAAGAAGAAAGAAAACTCATAATAAGCAAATTCCTCTGGTAAAAAAGATGTAATTAATAAGTCAACTATTGGAAGGGGCTTATTTTAACACTTCTTTACAGCCTCCAGAGATATGATGCCAATACACATCCAGCCCCACCTCCTAATCCTCTTTTATCTATGGCAATGGACCTTGTCATGAAAACAGATGTTTCCAATAAACCATCTTTAGTCATTAAAGGTTGTTATCCCTAGTCTGCTCTATTTATCACAGTAAGAAAATGCTTAGTACATAATATAAATAAAAGTAAATTAACTGGAACAAACCACTTCATGAGTATTGTATTTAACAATTTCCTTTTTGCTTATTAGGATATATTACTCAGAAATGTGAATGAGGGCTTCCCTGGTGGCACAGTGGTTGAGAGTCTGCCTGCCGATGCAGGGGACATGGGTTCGTGCCCCAGTCCGGGAATCTCCCACATGCCACGGAGCAGCTGGGCCCGTGAGCTGTGGCCGCTAAGCCTTTGCGTCTGGAGCCTGTGCTCCGCAATGGGAGAGGCCACAACAGTGAGAGGCCTGCATACTGCAAAAAAAAGAAGAAATGTGAATGACTAACTCTCATTAATATACGAACCCCATGTACATCCCCAAATTATTTCTGGCAGTTTACAAAGGGTGAGAGACTTAGCATCTTAAGATAAGGTAAAATAACAAAGGTCCTTTTGGTGAATAATAATAGCAATGTGTCACTTATTTAACACCTTCTATGTACAATAGCAATATTCACCATCTAGAAAAAAATTAAAATCAAAGTAAAAAATCCTTGTAGGCCAAAATAGGTGCCTCAAAGTTCTGATACCACAAAAATCTCCCACTCCCTAAGCTCATGCTGCTTATTCACGGTTGAGTCCCTCAGTTTCATTTACTAGTTCAGTTAATTTATACAGAATTCTAACCAATTTGGTTGTGAGGCTCTTCCACCTATTACAGAACCAAAGTTGTGTCCACTCACCTGACACAGCAAAGCCAATCTACTGTCACTGGGTTGTGGTGAAGGAAAGTATATTGTTTATTGCAAGGCCCCCAACATGGAGCCAAGCAAGGAGGGTGGGCAGCTCATGCTCAAAAGTCCTGAACTCCCTGATGGCTTTTAGGGAAGGATTTTTAAAGACAGTGTGAGGGAGAGCATCACAGGGTGTGTGATTAGCTCATGCACAATTCTCTTATTGGTTGATGGGTGAGGTAACAGGGTGATGTTTTGGGACTCATAATCATCAACCTTCTGGTTCCAGCCAGTCTGGGGTCTACATTCTGGTGATCAGCACATAGTTAACTTCCTCCACCTGGTGAGAGTTTTTTAGTATCTGTAAAACAACTCAAGGATATGGCTCAGGATATTATCTATAGCCCTTGAGGAGGAACTAAAAGCTCTTGATTTTGCTTTATGGCTAAATTATTATTATTTCATCTTGCTTGACTGTTTTCCTTTGTTTCTGCATTTTCTCACCTCTCTGATTAAATTTTCTCTTTGGAACTTGGGGAAGGTCTAGGAGGCTAAAGCTTTTGTACAAACAAGAGGAAGGGGACATCGGGGATCTGTCTCTGGGAAGGCCCCACAGGGTCCTGCTTTCACACTTGGCACAAATTAGAGGCTACAAGATAAATAGAGAGTTGAAAAGGATGATAGGCACAAGATGGGATGACTTGACAATAGAACAGGAAATGGGAACACTTAAAAAAATCAGACTCAAGGCTACCAAAAAAACCACAAAAAAGCCCTCACTTTTCTAGCTCTTTAGGGTTTTACTGGATTAGACCTTGATATAGATGTTTGATTTAAAGAGCAAGGTTTTAGTAGTTAGGGGTAAGTTCCAGCTATCCAAAAAATTAATTCCACAGAAATATTGGACAAACCAACTATTACTGTTCATTATTTGGCCATGACACTGTACTTGTGAAAATTTCAAAAGGTCTTACTTTATTCTTCTGCTATTTTATCACGTGGCTTTGAAAGTAAATCATTAGATTGCAATGGATATTTCCTAGAAGGAAGAAAAACAAGTGGATTTTAATACAGATTATTGTAGTCAAGTCTCTTTGGATTACAGGAAACAAACCTACACTAAAACTATCTCAATGTTTTGTTTTGTTTTGTTTTTTGGAAGTGTGGGAGAGTGAGCTGAAAATCTCTAAGCTTTCCAGACCAATTTGAGGGGAGAAAAGTAGTGATTAGAGAAAAGCCATTTGGCAACATGGATTAAAAGAAAAGTAGACAAGTGTATTGTATAATTCAGGGCAGGAAAGAGCAAGGTTTTACTTTGTAAGAACTAAAGTCAAATATGTTAATAGAAGGAAGAAACATTCCTCATGTGCATGATCTAGAGATATGGGGAAAATAACAAATCCTCATGATGGTAAAATCCTGTTGACATTAATGCTCCTTTAGCATACAGTTAGCTCCAGTCTAGAGTGGAACACTCCTCTTCTCCATCATCACATCCATGAGGTCAGAGTTCTCTCCTACTTTCTACCTCCCAAGGAGAGCCAGTAGACATTGAGAAAGAGCAGTGGTCACCAACCAGAAGGGAAAAGCCAGTGACATAGACAGCTCCCAAGGGTATGACATTTTCAAGCCTTAAGATGACTCTGAGATAGAGATAGTTCAGTAGGGAGAATCCCAGAGGACATAACATGGGGTCAGGAGGCAAGAAAGGGAAAGGATCAAGGAAGAGAGTTTTGGGAAATAAGGGACAAAGAGTTGAAGGGGAGCAGAATTTGCCACCCCAAAATATACCTCTTCTTTGGCTGAGGTTTAGTTCTTATTTTTCGAGAAACAGCAGACACAGGAAAAGCTCTGAAACGAGAATAGAAATTAACCCTTTTGAAAAGGATATTTACATTTTTAAGGGAAATCTTCCATTTGCAAGGGTGACTTCCTCTCTGTAGAAAGAGAAAAAAGACTCTAAAACTCTAGAAACTCTTATCAATAGAGAAGGCAATGACTTAAATCTGCACAACAGCATTACTCTTGTTTACTATGCTTTGCCTGGTAACCCCTTGTAATTGGCCTCCCTGACCCCAACATCATATTTTGTCTTTAGCTGGAGATAGTATTTAAGGCGATGGCTTGGCCATTTGGGAGAATTACTCAGTTTTCCTGGGTATCTCCCATGTATGCAGGAGGTATACAAATTATTAAACTTCCGTTTGTTCTTCTCCTGTTAATCTGTCTTTTATTACAGGGGGTCTAAGTCAAGCGCCTATAAGGGTAGAAGGAAAAATATTTTCCCTCTCCTACAGAGTCAAAGAATAAGGGAAAAGAGTAGATTATCTATTCTTCCCTCCCTTCCTTCCTCCTTCCCCCAAATCACATGCCCTGTATGACTTCAGAACAATTACCTTTGGGAAAATGAATAAAAGAAAACCTCACTAAAGTGGGGTAAAGGGGCCAGAAGAGGGAGCTGTCATGCTCCTACCACTCCATCTCAACAGGAAGAGACATACTTTGCATCTCCATCAAGGAGTGACACTACTTTCCTACCACCAGCCAGGGAAGAAAATGCTCTCCTTGCTTGGCAACAGCTCAGCCAATGAGGGTCTGTCACAACTCAGCCAATGAAAAGCCACTATACTTCTAACTTCCAGTTTCCTCCAGTTGATTTTTTGTTTATAACAGCCCCTCCCAACTTCCCCTTCTTCTCTCTAAAAGTTTCCTCTTTGCTTTATGTGACTCACACATAGTTCAGCATAGTTGCATGTCCTGAACTACAATTCTTTGCTGCTCCAGAACAAACCCATTTTTCTGGTACAATAACTGGCTGTTTTGTTGTTTTAGGTTAACACCTAAATTTCTTCAGTAAAGGCTGGCAAAGTGATATCCAAGGATTGGCCCTTCTTTCCATGGACAATGGATGCTAGCAGGACTTCAGTGGTGGGCATGGACTATCTACTCACAGATGATGATCCAGTTAGAGAGACAGTAAGGTGAGTCATCTTTCACTCCAACTCTTCTCTCCTAGGAGAGTGGAACTAACTGGAATGCTAGTTTTCTTTGCAGCTGAAAAGAAATGGAGCTACTACGAGAAGGTATATGAAGATACACATATAATCAGATTGTTTTAAATAACTGCAGTGTGGATGGAATCTATGAGAATTAAACATTATTTCTCTCATCTCTATTCAGGGTTCAGAGTCAAGAGGATATGAAAGAATGAATTTTGTTTTTTTGCACTGGGGATTTTTCAGTTAGCAATGTCAGGATAATTCAACATGCATAGGTTGGGACTTCCCTGGTGGTCCAGTGGTTAAGAATCTGCCTTCCAATGCAGGGGATACGGGTTTGATTCCTGGTCAGGGAACTAGTATCCCACATGCTGTGGGGCAACTAAGCCCATGTGCCACAACTACTAAGCCTGTGCGCTCTGGAGCCCGCGTGCCACAACTAGAGAGAAGCCTGCATGCCACAACGAAGATCCTGTGTGCTGCAACTAAGACCTGATGCAGCCACATAAATAAATAGATAAATAAACAAATAAATAGATTAAATGCATAGGTTGCCTTTTGAAGCTGAATGTCACAGGTAAATTATAAGAAAGTTCTGGTGTTTGTGTTTTTAAAACCCTTCCAAGGGGGAAAAAAAAAAAAGAATTTCTAGAGATCTGGCTTTCCTAATTACCTCCAAGTGAGCCATTTAGCTGCTCCAAGATAATATTTTCTCTCTCTTTCGCACACACACACACACACACACACACACCATCCTGCAGGAGAAAATAGATTCATATTAAATGTTATAATCCTTCAATTCTCTATAGCCGTGAACAATTTGGTCTCCCTGAAAGCCAACTCTGTCTGATAATATGGAACACCCTGGAGCTGACAGTAGGTAGTATAAGGCTATGCTATACAATATTAGCCACTAGCCACATATGGCTACTGAGCACTTGAAATATATTAGTCTGAATCGAGATGTTCTTTAAGTACAAAATGCACTTGGATTTCAAAAACTTGACATGGAAATAATATTTTGGATACACTGGATTAAACAAAATTTACAGTTTAAATTAATCTCACCAGTTTCTTTTTGCATTTTTTAATGTGACTACTAGAAAATTTTAAATCACATATGTGGCTTGTCCACTGGTCTAGAAACTAAGGTTTAGTCACCAAACCCAAAACAATGGGAAAAATCTAATAGACAATTGATGCATTAATCTTCTAAGTGCTGTTTGGCATAGTTTGGTTGTGTTTTCTTTGTGAGTTTTAGCTCCTCTCTGAAAAGAAATGATATCCTTTGAGCTTGTTCTTGTTCAAGGGTTAGAATGAAGTACATCTGATATGTCATAGATATTACAAAATATTTTCCCCACAGAATGGTTTTTCAAAGTAGTCTGTAAAGACTGTTACATTCTAGAGTGAACTAGGTCACTCTTCTTCCTGAAAATCTTCAATGGCCTGCCATTCTCTAGAACAGTATTCAAGGTATTAAAGAACTTTGTGGTCTTCCCCAGACTTCCATAGCCAGACTCATCTCCTGTTGTAACTCTGCATGGACCCTAAAGCTAGCCACTCTCCATGTGCATGTGAGAGAGCAGTCTGAGAATTACCTTATAAACTAAGTTTTGGAAGAGTGTACAGCTATGCAAAGATGCTAAGTAATCCTCCACTGGAAGACTTGACTCTAACCTGGTTAAAGTTTTTAATGTAACCGAAGAAAGAACACAACTTTAGAACATGACCTAAGGACATGTGGTCAGCCCTAGAAACACACAAAAACTGGGAGCTGAAAGGCAGACTTTGACCATGTTCATCTGGTCCAATGTAGAGGATAAGGTTTCCTGTTGAGACTCTGGGAATGTGTGGTCTTTCCTGAAGTATGTCCCTTTTGTTCAGTTGGACCTGTCAAGCTACCAAAATGACGCTTTTTAAAAACATGACCATATCACAAGCTGATCTTTTTATGACTTCTTCTATCCCAAGCACCTTTCTCACTATAGGGCTTTCCATTTAACTTGTCTAGAGGGAGAGAGGTGTGTGTCAGACAGCATGGACATCTGCTTTTCCCAGCAGTTATAATTCTTATTGTAAATTTATAAATTGGCATTTTGATTTATATTCTTTAGACATTTGGGAGTTGGTAAGTATGAGTCATCGTCTCTGAATCTGATCAACTCTGGGGCATTGATAAAATCAAATTCTGGAGCTGCAAGGGTGAAGGGCTGACCATAGACCATTGCAAATTAATCATAATAAATGCTGTTTGCCAAGGGTAGCCTCAGCTCACTTCTCTAACTCAACTTCATAGCATGCTGTTTACACCCCTGTTCAGCACCTATTTAATGTTATCTTGCATTAGATCAATTGTTTATATGTCTGTTTTCCTTCCCTGTTATACTGTAAACTCCCTGAAGACAGAGGCTGTGTATTTGTCTCTATTCGCAATAGTACAAGTGCAACAAACACACTTGTGGAGTAGATGGTGCCTACTTGTTTTTGAAGTTTTTTGGGGGGATGAAGCTTTCTGGTTTTTCTTCCTTCTAATGTTGATGGTATTATATCATAGTATTATTAGAATAGCATCTTAAAGCAACTTTGGATAAAAGTCTTTTCAGAGGCAGAATTATCCCCATAGGGTTTTCCTGAAAGTATTAGTAAACTTGTCAAATTTCACAGATGCCTTTGATTTGCTTCAATTAGGTGGCAATAATTTAAACGTGGAAATTGGAAACAGGAATTATTTCTGTGTAGTTTGTTTTCAGAACAGGTTTTGTAAAATATTGAGTAGATACAAAATAATCTTTATAAAGATTAATGATATAAGAAATAATAATATATCCAGTACTCAGTTTAAGAAATAGCACTTCTTTATCGTTATCTTTGAAACCCGCCATGTGCCTCTCTACAAGTCTATCCCCTTCTTTCTTCTACAAGGGACTCAGAATCCTGAATCACAATGTCTTTTAATTAAAAAGCTAAAATAAAAACAGAATCCAAACACTTTTGACACTTATGAACATTCTTGGCTAACGTTAGAAGTCAAAATTGATTTATGATTAAGTTTATGATTATTGTGCATTTTTGAGAGAAACAATTAGAAATCCTAATTTCATGGGAACTTTAAAGGATTCACCCCAAAACTTGGTGACTGGAAGAGACCCTGGTATCTCTAGAGGTGATCTGGTATCTTATGCAGAAGGCAGGATGTGAGTGGGATAAAAGCAATGTTTGACACATGCTAGGAAACACAGATTCTAGGATGTACTCTGTAGATTTACATCATGTAAAGTAATTAATGAGGTCCATGTATCTTAACCAGGGAAATAACTCTTAGGACATGAAATAGGAATATGTTTTCCCTGAACTGATATGACTCCTGTTGGGAGATTCTCCTTGGAGTCCTTTTAGGCTTTAGACTAGTGGAAAAAAAACAGTAAAAATTGACTTTTGTCCTGGATGGGTTTTCAGATATCCCTTGTTCTAGGAAATAGGAAAATAGTCACGTCTAAAACCTAATGTATAGCAATTAATTATATGATTGTAAGACAGAAAATTTAGCTTATTTTTTTTAAAAAAATGGCATTAATGTTTTTTCTTTAAAATGGAAGACTAATTCATTCATTAAGTCACAATTTTTAATGGATTATTTGTGTGTGCACACAATACTCTTAAATCCTGGCCCAAGGGATTGCAATCTATACGGGGGAGGGCCGTAGGAAAAAACACATTACAGTAATGGATTTCAGTAACCTCCTTCACAAGAGGGCATTTTAATGGTTCTGTGGGTCATCACAGTGTTACTTTGAAAGTACAGTAATGGAAATATGGGAAGCTAAAGGGCTGTGGTTAGATACATTAGACTCTTTGAAAAGGGCTGCTACTCAGTAAAAAAGTGCCTCAGTCAGAGGCTGCTACTTTCTGTGTTATTCCCCAGAAATTAAATACAGTTGGTTTAAGACTTTGAAGCAGCAAAGTCTGTTGCACTTCAAACAAGGCTTTGTTGGGGAAGTTGTTGGCTTGTTACTAATGCATTTACACAGTACCTGGGGAACTTTAAAGAACGGTGAAAACTGATCTGGTGGGGAAAGGGTCTCAGAATTACATGCTGGATGAAGTGCTGCCTGGGATCAGAATTATGTTCTAGAGCTGCTCTTCCTCAGCTCAGAAATTGGAGATGATGAATTGGTGACATTTTAAGCAAATTGAATTTCATAACTTATGGATTCATGGACTTGCTTCATGGATTTTATCTGTGTAATTCTGTTGATTTGTAAGACCTCTGGACTATAATTGTCCTTTACCCTGAATATTACTCATTATTAAAAATGATTTGTGCCTATAGCAATAAAATGGACTGGACAATGAGAAGTGACATTAGAAAATAATGCTGGGATGAAATTTAACTTCCTGCAGCCCAGAAGTATTCCTACCTATGGAAAATGACATCTGCCTGATATTTTCTTTGAGATGCGTGACAAGTTCTGATTCATACATTTGATCTTATTATTAACTTATTTTCATTCCTCACATGACAAGTACTAGGAAACTGGATTGATGCCTGCAGCTGTAAAACTGCAACTGGTATTTGAGTCTTTTTTGGCAATGTTGTCCCAAAGCTCCAAGACAAGAATTTTTTTTTCCTTGTAAGATATATTCTTTCTCTACTCTTCAACGTTCTTTTCTTCTTTTTTTGTGTGTGGGGGGGTGGGTGGGTGGGTAAGGTTTATTACTTACAGGACCTGGAAATTATATGGCACACCTGGGGCCGCACAGCAAGATTGCAGGTACAGAGAGAGAGAGAGAGGTGGAAGCACTTTTCAACTCTTTAGAGGTGTAAGAAATATCTTCCATTTTCTGGTCCTTTTACTCCTCCCTTCAGTTTGTACAATCTATTTATCATCTCTCAAAGTAGCTCACAGGAGCAAACACCCTGATTGGTTTTCAATTGAGCAGAAAGACTGTATCAGTGATTTTTTTGAAGGCAAGATTGCTCAATTCATTTTCTGTTTAACACCCTTCACTGGCTTCTTACTGGCATTAGGGTAAGATATGGAATCCCGAGTGTGGCCTCTAAGGCTGGACAGTATCTGGCTGGTCTCTCCAGTCTCATCACCCTTTGGACACACTGACTTTTCTGGTTCCTGGAAAGTCAAACTCTGTCTTACGTCGGGGCTTTCACATGTGCTATCTGCTGAGAAGTATAGACCAGAAGGTCATTTATCATATTGGAAGAGAGAAGTATAGGCTACATTTACTGAACTCAAGGAACATGCTGGGAAAAAGAACAAAAAATAGTTAAAATGAGGAAAAGGATACTGCAGAATATTAATGTTTTGGCAACTACTGGAGTGAGAAGAGCCAGGACAACAGCTGGTGTTCAACCTAATGGAGCAGTGAGTTGGCTTAGACCAAACAGCTCAGAGACTACTTCTGCTGTTCTGAGTAATTACCGTCTTCTTATGTTAATGATATCATAATTAGAAAACCCATATGCAAATGAGGAAACCAGCAATTGAACAACAAACTTATGAGCCTGAGACATAACTTCGAAAACTGTAGGATAAATTAGGAGTTTGGGATTAACATATACACACTACTGTATATAAAATAGATAACCAACAAGGACCTACTGTATAGCACAGGGAACTCTACTCAATATTTTGTAATAAACTATAAGGGAGAAGAATCTGGAAAAGAATATATATATATAAAACTGAATCACTGCTGGACACTGGAAACTAACACAACATTGTAAATCAATTATACTTCAATAAAAATATAAAATTAAAAATACATAATATAACACAATAATATTTTAAAAACTGTAGGATCTTTTACTGATATGTTGGTCATCAATATGAGTAAACCTGTTGCTGGGGTATCCATATTGCCTAACTGGTTCTAACCGTGGCACTGCTGGTAGGTGGTAACATTAGGACTCGGAAATAGCAAAATTTGTCAGTCTGATATGGTGGCTTTTGTTCCTTAGATTGGACTCTTAGCCCTGTGACAAGTTTGTTGCTGTATATGTAAACATATTTGTTTTAAGAGATTGTGTATACTTGTACAATCTATAGACCTAATTATAAGTAAATAAATGTGCTTACTCATGCTGTATATAAACCAGCTGGTGGTAATTAACCCACCACTCCATTTATGAGCTCACCTGTTTTGTGTGAGTTGATTAGCCTACTACTCTATAAAGGTTGTGTAGGTTAGCTTGTTAGGCAGAGCTTTTAGATACTTTTGGTCAGGACTTCTTGAGGACCGCTTGAGATAAAGGGTCTGTAGCAGATTCTCCAGCAAATATAACAAGACACCATGCCCTGTTGAGTTGACACCATGCCCTGTTGAGTTGACTCCCTGCCTGTTTGTTTATCTGCATCTCCAAATAGTTCCTGCTTGCCTTTTCCATCACCGCGCTTTACTGTCCACTGGGGGCGTGTGTTATCCCTTCCTGAAGGGTCGCCTATCCCGCCTGCTGAGCTGCACGTTATTTACTGCTCAGCTACTGTGTCTCCTCCTCCAGGTATGTGTCCAACCTCATGTCCCAGCGTCTCCCAGTCTTTCATCTCAACTGTAATTAATGGGATTAGGTCTAATCATGACAGGTAAAAATATTTTTTTTTTTTTAATTTTTATTTTTTTTTAGCGGTACGCGGGCCTCTCACTGTTGTGGCCTCTCCCATTGCGGAGCACAGGCTCCGGACACGCAGGCTCAGCGGCCATGGCTCACGGGCCCAGCCGCTCCGCGGCATGTGGGATCTTCCCGGACGGGGGCACGAACCCGTGTCCCCTGCATCGGCAGGCGGACTCTCAACCACTGCGCCACCAGTGAAGCCCTAAAAATATTTTTTTCTTTCTAAAAAATTCAAACTATAACCTAAATTAGATGCCTTTTATAGCTCTGTGGCTCTTTTTTTTTTTTTTTTTTTTTTTTTTTTTTTTTTTTGCGGTATGCGGGCCTCTCACTGTTGTGGCCTCTCCCGTTGCGGAGCACAGGCTCCGGACGCGCAGGCCCAGCGGCCATGGCTCACGGGCCCAGCCGCTCCGCGGCACGTGGGATCCTCCTGGACCAGGGCACGAACCCGTGTCTCCTGCATAGGCAGGCGGATTCTCAACCACTGCGCCACCAGGGAAGCCCAGCTCTGTGGCTCTTAATTCATTTTCTTTTGATGGATCAGAAGAAATCAAATTGAGAAGCTGCTCAATTGAAACAAAAAGTTTTATATGCCCTTCTGCAGGGACTAACAGCCTCTAGGTCACTTGCTGTCAAGTTTCTGAGGTCACAAGGATCACCTGGGTATTTGTTAAAATCCCGTGCTCCCACCACAGACAGCTGTAGGTCTTGGCTGGGATGTGAGGTCCTTCATATAAGCTTTCCTTGTTACTTTGATGCAGGTGGTCTGGGGTCCACATAATGAGACAAATTCCCATGATGAATTAGAAAATCTAACAAAGCTCTTTCAAATATGTGGTTGAGACTGTCTCTATTTTTGATTGATCAAAAGGATGATCACAAGAGGGAAAAAGCAGCGTTCCACAGCCATATTAGGCATTGTTTGGTATCTCACATGGTCTGATGTACAATGCAGACATTCAGTTACTGAGTAAGGGAAACTCCCAATGGGTTTATCACCTGATGCCCCAATCTCACTGTCCTCAGCAGGAAAGAAAGTTTTTACCTTGCTGTTCACGCCACTGATTCCTGGTGGAATTCGGCTTGGTGCTTAACAAAAGGAAAATTTCTTAAGAAGACTAGTAATTTTTTGTTTAGCTCCAATTTCAGTTTGTTGTTTGAGGTTTTTGTGAGTGTCTTCCAACTTGTAGACTATAAAAATGATACTTAGGAACATAATGCTTTTCACTCATTGATTTATCATTCGAATATTTATTGAGCATTTATTTGTTGCCAAACAATGTACTAGATAAACAAGGAAGATACAGCCATGAACAAAAATGACAGTGTAATTCTGATAGCCACAGGAAAACCAGAAAGCATTCCAAGAGTAGGATCTAACTTAGAAGTGGGGGTGGAGTGGAGAACTGAGGACTGGGAAGTATTTTTGAAGGATTCCCTATTGAAGAGACATTTAAGCTTTGATCTTGAGGACGGATAGGAGTTAGGCTAACAGTAAGCGTGAAATCTTCCCTTGAGTGCTTGCTGTGAGAAGAAGCCAGGCCTGTTCAAGGACCAGAGAGAGGAAGGCCACTGAGGGAATTGGGAAGCAGTCAAGAGAAGAGGCTGCAGTGGTGCATGAGAAAAGTTCACCACTACCAAGTCTGTTATGCCCATACTCATGTGCAGTGACACCCTGCTGAGCAGGTTTAAGGTGAGGAATGATGAAATGTGTTTTCTTTCAGGAAGGACAGATAGGCCGCTATACGGAGAATGGATTCGCAGTGGGAGAGTAGCAAAAATGAATGCAGGAGATGAGTTAGGAAGCCACTGCAATAGTCCAGGTGAGCAATGGTTGTGGATGGATCTATGGTGATGATGATGGAATTGGAGAGAATAGATCTGAGACATAATGTGGAACTTGGTAATTTATTAGACATGTAGGCAAGAGCAGAGAAGTGTGACATAGTTCCTCAGATGACTGGCTGGAGCAACTGAGTGGAGAGCTGTGTAATCTACTGAGGTTGGAAACACCGGTGTGGGAGTAGTTTCCGTGTAGGGAGCTCACACATTTAGCTCCTGTGGAGATTGGGTGTTCCAAGTGGAGCTGTCAAGTACGTAATCTAGGACTCCAGAAAAGAGTCATGCAGAGAGACACAAATTTACTGAAGTCCTAGGATTGGATAGATTCACCTTGGAAATGAGTAGAAATGGGGAAGCCTTTAGATATGATGCTGAGAAGGGAGATCCGGAGAACACAGGGAGGAACTGACCTTGGAGAGAAGGACATTTTTGCCAACATGACAAAGAGCAGGCCAATACATGCAGATGCAGGTCAGTTTAGAGGGATTGTTTTTTTTTTTTTTTGGTAGGAAGTTGAGGGCTATTTAGGGTCTTCTCTTTTCTCTGTGATGACAGAGGTGGTCATCTGCTGCCAGTAAGGAAGATGAAAGTAAGACCAGAGGTTTGAGGAGAGAAGAGAGGGTTGAAATGTAGTGCTTTGGGGCCACATGCCAACACTCCCATTTTGCCTTTTCCCTGAGTGCTGCCAGTTCCCCTGGGGCCGGCCCAGCACTAAGACAGCTGCTGTCTATAAGCAACACTTTACAGAAGGATCTGAAAGGTACATGTTGATTTGGTCTAGCGTTTTCATATTTCTAAAAGAAACTCCAAATATACTGTTGCTTCACTGTTTAGAACACCTTCAATGCCACTTCAGGGTTATAAAGCACTGAATTTTATGCGGCTGAGAATTGTCCATTCAGAGTGTGCCATAGAGTTCTTTTCTTGCGGAACACAAGTGCCCTGAAAGAGTGCCCTTTGAGTTTAGACCCCGCGAGGAGTCCCTGCAGAAAACCCATTGAAGGTTTTGAAGTAGGCAACGGGGTCAACCCATGTTTGCTGACTATAATGGTTGGATTTCCATTTAAAATTAAAGCCTATGGAGAAACTTATAAAGGACTTCCCTCTAGTGAAAAGTTTACCAAAAACTGGCACGGATGATACAGAAATTCCCTTATGGTTTGGTTCTCTCAGCCTCTTATCAAGCTGAAGAGTTTTCTAGTGAAACCTTTGATGGTTATGCCTAACAGCTGCTCCTAAGTAGTCATGATGTGACTTGATTTGAAGCCAAATCTTATAAGTAGGATTAATGCCCCCATCTGTTTTTCCATCCCTAGTGCATATTTAACCAAATTATCTTTTACCCTCTTGATTTTATTTACTCATTAGCTGTGTTGTAATGAAGATTCCACAGTGGCTAATTCTTGGGGCTCACCAGGACGTTGAGATATGTCAGGGCTGGCCTGAGGCTGTAGCGTGCAACAGCTTTCTCTTCTCTCTCAAGCTGCCACTGGGCTACAGAATCACAAGCTCTCGTTTAAACTTCAAGAGGAGCCCTCTTAATGTTTGTAGAATGAAGCTGCAGAGGGGGTTATGGGGAGAATAACACTGGTTCTTTGGTGCTATGAGCTCTGTAGCAGGTCTGAGGAGAGATAACAGGACTTCATTTACTGAAGGTGAATTCATGGCAGGTTAGTCTAGGATGGTGAACAAACCTGTCTTTTCCTACATTTTTCTTCCGTTCCAGCATTCACTTTTCACCAACCTAGAGTTAAGAAGGAGAATCTTAGTTTTTGTGTTATTTTTCTTCTTCCACTATAATTTCCTGTGCTTTCCTTCTCTGTGGACTTCCAAAGTTACCTCATGTCTGCCTGTTTTCTAAAAAAACTCCACTATTTTCTTCCCTTCATATCTTTAGAGCATGTATTTGGTTGTTCTCTCTGGACTCACATCACTCTTTTCTTCACTCAGTCTTTTTTCACACAGCTCTTGAAGCACACAAATTTCTTTATACCCAGTATTTTTTTTTTTTTTTTTACCAAGATCATGGTTCCTCTACAGGAGGAAAACATCTTAGAGCCCTAGAATATGAATTAGCTTAGTAGGCTAAAATATTAAGAGTATTTGCCTTTTTAAAGAAAACCACATTAAAAGGAACTCACAGCAATCAATATGGGTAGAATTTCATGTATTTTGATCCTTGCATTTGTTTCATGGGATCTTTCAGGAGCAAATGATCTGCCCACATTCAAGGTTAAACTTGTCTACATTCAGAGACGTGGTTCCTGTTTTCTGACATACTTGCTGTGCATACAACACAAGTCTTTGGTCATGTTGTGTCCTCTCTCTCGAGGCAAGCCCTCTGACCTTGCCTAGTGTGTTGCTCCCACAAAGATCAGAAGGAGCTCTGATCTGGGAGCCTGACTAGTGTCTTTCAAGTCCTGACCCACCATGGCTACCATGTGACAACCATCAGCCTCAACTTCCTTAATTTTTTTTTTTGTCTTTTTACACTTTTTAAAAAAATTAAACTTATTTTTTATACAGCAGGTTGTTAGTCATCCATTTTATAACATCAGTGTGTACATGTCAATCCAAATCTCCCAATTCATCACACCCCTACCCCCACCCCTCCACGCTTTCCCCGCTTGGTGTCCATACGTTTGTTCTCTACATCTGTGTGTCAATTTCTGTCCTGCAACCAGTCCATCTGTACCATTTTTCTAGGTTCCACATATATGCGTTAATATACGATATTTGTTTTTCTCTTTCTGACTTACTTCACTCTGTATGACAGTCTCTAGATGCATCCCCGTCTCTGCAAATGACCCAATTTCGTTCCTTTTTATGGCTGAGTAATATTCCATTGTATACATGTACCACATCTTCTTTATCCATTCGTCTGTCGATGGGCATTTAGGTTGCTTCCATGACCTGGCTATTGTAAATAGTGCTGCAGTGAACATTGGGCTGCATGTGTCTTTTTGAATTATGGTTTTCTCTGGGTATATGCCCAGTAGTGGGATTGCTGGGTCATATGGTAATTCTATTTTTAGTTTTTTAAGGAACCTCCATACTGTTCTCCATAGTGGCTGTATCAATTTACATTCCCACCAACAGTGCAAGAGGGTTCCCTTTTCTCCATACTCGCTCCAGCATTTGTTGTTTGTAGATTTTCTGATGATGCCCATTCTAAACAGTGTGAGGTGATACCTCACTGTAGTTTTGATTTGCATTTCTCTAATAATTAGTGATGTTGAGTAGCTTTTCATGTGCCTCTTGCCCGTCTGTATGTCTTCTTTGGAGAAATGTCTGTTTAGGTCTTCTGCCCATTTTTTGATTGGGTTGTTTTTTTTTTTAATATTGAGCTGCATGAGCTGTTTATATATTTTGGAGAGTAATCCTTTGTCCATTGATTCATTTGCAAATATTTTCTCCCATTCTGAGGGTTGTCTTTTCGTCTTTTTTATGGCTTCCTTAGCTGTACAAAAGATTTTATGTTTCTTTAGGTCCCATTTGTTTATTTATATTTTCATTTCCATTACTCTAGAAGATGGATCGAAAAATATCTTGCTGTGATTTATGCCAAAGTGTGTTCTTCTTATGTTTTCCTCTCAGACTTTTTTTTTTTTTTTAACATCTCTATTGGAGTATAACTGTTTTACAATAGTGTGTTAGTTTCTCCTTTACAACAAAATGAATCAGTTATACATATACATATGTTCCCATATCTCTTCCCTCTTGTGTCACCCTCCCTCCCACCCTCCCTATCCCACCCCTCTAGGTGGTCACAAAGCACAGAGGTGATCTCCCTGTGCTATGTGGCAGCTTCCCACTAGCTATCTAATTTACATTTGGTAGTGTATATATGTCCCTGCCACTCTCTCACTTCGTCACATCTTACCCTTCCCCCTCCCCATATCCTCAAGTCCATGCTCTAGTAGGTCTGTGTTTTATTCCCGTCCTCTCAGTAATCTCTTCATGACAGTTTTTTTTCTTAGATTCCATATATATGTGTTAACATATGGTATTTGTCTTTCTCTTTCTGACTTACTTCACTCTGTATGACAGACTCCAGGTCTATCCACCTCATTACAAATAACTCAGTTTCATTTCTTTTCATGGCTGAGTAATATTCCATTGTATATATGTGCCACATCTTCTTTATCCATTCATCTGTTGATGGACACTTAGGTTGCTTCCATGTCCTGGCTATCGTAAATAGAGCTGCAACCTCTCAGAGTTTTATAGTGCCTGGTCTTACATTTAGGTCTCTAATCCATTTTGAGTTTATTTTTGTGTATGGTGTTAGGGAGTCTTCTAATTTCATTCTTTTACATGTAGCTGTCCAGTTTTCCCAGCACCACTTATTGAAGAGACTGACTTGTCTCCATTGTATATCCTTGCCTCCTTTGTCATAGATTAGTTGACAATAAGTGTGTGGGTTTAACTCTGGGCTTTCTATCCTGTTCCATTGATCTATATTTCTGTTTTTGTGCCAGTACCATATTGTCTTGATTATAGTAGCTTTTTAGTATAGTCTGAAGTCAGGGAGTCTGATTCCTCCAGCTCCATTTTTTTCCCTCAAGACTTCATTGGCTATACAAGGTCTTTTGTGTTTCCATACAAATTTTAAGATTTTCTGTCCTAGTTCTGTAAAAAATGGCATTGGTAATTTGATAGGGATTGCATTGAATCTGTAGATTGCTTTGGGTAGTGTAGTCATTTTCACAATATTGATTCTTCCAATCCAAGAACATGGTATATCTCTCCATCTGTTGGTATCATCTTTAATTTCTTTCATCAGTGTCTTATAGTTTTCTGCATACAGGTCTTTTGTCTCCCTAGGTAGGTTTATTCCTAGGTATTTTATTCTTTTTGTTGCAATGGTAAATGGGAGTATTTCCTTAATTTCTATTTCAGATTTTTCATCATTAGTGTGCAAGAGATTTCTGTGCATTAATTTTGTATCCAGGTACTTTACCAAATTCATTGATTAGCTCTAGTAGTTTTTTGGTAGCATCTTTAGGATTCTCTACATATAGTATCATGTCATCTGCAAACAGTGACAGTTTTACTTCTTTTCCAATTTGTATTCCTTTTATTTCTTTTTCTTCTCTGATTGCCATGGCTAGGACTTCCAAAACTATGTTTAATAATAGTGGTGAGAGTGGACATCCCTGCCTTGTTCCTGATCTTAGAGGAAATGCTCTCAGTCTTTCACCATTGAGTGTGATGTTGGCTGTGGGTTTGTCATATATGGCCTTTATTATGTTGAGGTAGGTTCCCTCTATGCCCACTTTCTGGAGAGTTTTTAATCATAAATGGGTGTTGAATTTTGTCAAAAGCTTTTTTGCATCTATTGAGATGATCCTATGCTTTTTTTTCTTCAATTTGTTAATATGATGTATCACATTGAGTGATTTGCGTATATTGAAGAATCCTTGCATCCCTGGGATAAATCCCATTTGATCATGGTGTATGATCCTTTTAATGTGTTGTTGGATTCTGTTTGCTAGTATTTTGTTGAGGATTTTTACATCTATATTCCTCAGTGATATTGGTCTGTAATTTTCTTTTTTTGTAGTATCTTTGTCTGGTTTTGGTATCAGGGTGATGGTGGCCTCATAAAATGAGTTTGGGAGTATTCCTTCCTCTGCAATTTTTTGGAAGAGTTTGAGAAGGATAGGTATTAGCTCTTCTCTAAATGTTTGATAGAATACACCTGTGAAGCCATCAACTCCTGGACTGTTGTTTGTTGGAAGATTTTTAATCACAGTTTCCATTTCATTACTTGTTTTAGGTCTGTTCATATTTTCTATTTCTTCCTGGTTCAGTCTTGGAAGTTTATACCTTTCTAAGAATTTGTCCATTTCTTCCAGGTTGTCCATTTTATTGGCAGAGAGTTGCTTCTAGTAGTCTCTTAGGATGCTTTGTATTTCTGTGGTGTCTGTTGTAACTTCTCCTCTTTCATTTCTAATTTTATTGATTTGATTCCTCTCCCTCTTTTCCTTGATGAGTCTGGCTAATGGTTTATGAATTTTATTAATCTTCTCAAAGAACCCGCTTTTAGTTTTATTGATCTTTGCTATTGTTTTCTTTGTTTCTGTTTCATTTATTTCTGCTCTGATCTTTATGATTTCTTCCCTTCTGCTAACTTTGGGTTTTGTTTGTTCTTCTTTCTCTAGTTCCTTTAGGTGTAACGTTAGATTGTTTACTTGAGATTTTTCTTGTTTCTTGAGGTAGGCTTGTATAGCTATAAACTTCCCTGTTAGAACTGCTTTTGCCGCATCCCATAGGTTTTCGACTGTCGTGTTTTCATTGTCATTTGTCTCTAGGTATTTTTTGATTTCCTCTTTGATTTCTTCAGTGATTTCTTGGTTATTTAGTAACGTATTGTTTAGCCTCCATGTATTTGTGTTTTTAATGTTTTTTCCCTGTAATTGATTTCTAATCTCATAGCATTGTGGTCAGAAAAGATGCCTGATATGATTTCAATTTTCTTAAATTTACTAGGCTTGAGTTGTGACCCAAGATATGATGTATCCTGGAGAATGTTCCGTGAGCACCTGAGAAGAAAGTGTTATCAGCTGTTTTTGGATGGAAAGTCCTATAAATATCAATTAAATCTATGTGGTCTATTGTGTCGTTTAAAGCTTGTGTTGCCTTATTAATTTTCTGCTTGGATGATCTGTCCATTGGTGTAAGTCAGGTGTTAAAGTCCCCCACTATTATTGTGTTACTGTCGATTTCCTATTTTATAGCTGTTAGCAGTTGCCTTATGTATTGCGGTGCTCCTATGTTGTTGGGTGCATATATATTTATAATTGTTATATCTTCTTCTTGGATTTATCCCTTGATCATTATGTAGTGTGCTTCCTTGTTTCTTGTAATATTCTTTATTTTAAAGTCTGTTTTATCTGATATGAGTATTGCTACTCCAGCTTTCTTTTGATTTCCATTTTTATGGAATATTTTTTTCCATCCCCTCACTTTCAGTCTGTATGTGTCCCTAGGTCTGACGTGGGTCTCTTGTAAACAGCATATACATGGGTCTTGTTTTTGTATCCATTCAGCAAGCCTTTGTCTTTTTGTTGGAGCATCTAATCCATTTACGTTTAAAGTAATTATCAATATGTATGTTCCTGTTACCATTTTCTTAATTGTTTTGATTTTGGTTTTGTAGGTCCTTTTCTTCTCTTGTGTTTCCCACTTAGAGAAGTTCCTTTAGACTTTGTTGTAGAGCTGGTTTGGTTTTGCTGAACTCTCTTAGCTTTTGCTTGTCTGTAGAGCTTTTCATTTCTCCGTCTAATCTGAATGAGATCCTTGCCAGGTAGAGTAATCTTGGTTGTAGGTTTTTCCCTTTCATCACTTTAAGTATATCATGCCACACCCTTCTGGCTTATAGAGTTTCTGCTGAGAAATCAGCTGTTAACCTTATGGGAGTTCCCTTGTATGTTATTTGTCATTTTTCCCTTGCTGCTTTCAATAATTTTTCTTTGTCTTTAATTTTTGCCAGTTTGATTACTACATGTCTTGCTGTGTTTCTCCTGTATGGGACTCTCTGTGCTTCCTGGACTTGGGTGGCTATTTCCTTTCCCATGTTAGGGAAGTTTTTGACTCTAATCTCCTCAAATATTTTCTCGGGTCCTTTCTCTCTCTATTCTCCTTCTGGGACTCCTATAATGCGAATGTTGTTGAGTTTAATGTTTTCCCAGGGTCTCTTAGGCTGTCTTCATTTCTTTTCATTCTTTTTTCTTCTGTTCCACAGCAGTGAATTCCACCCTCTGTCTTCCAGGTCACTTATCCATTCTTCTGCCTCAGTTATTCTGCCATTGATTCCTTCTAGTGTAGTTTTCATTTCAATTATTGTGTTGTTCATCTCTGTTTGTTTGTTCTTTAATTCTTCTACATCTTTGTTAAATATTTCTTGTATCTTCTTGACCTTTGCCTCCATTCTTTTTCCGAGGTCCTGGATCATCTTCACTATCATTATTCTGAATTCTCTTTCTGGAAGATTACCTATCTCTGTTTCATTTAGTTGTTTTTCTGGGATTTTATCTTGTTTCTTCATCTGGTACATAGCCCTCTGCCTTTTCGTCTTTTCTGTCTTTCTGTGAATATGGTCTTTGTTCCACAGACTGCAGGATTGTCGTTCTTCTTGCTTCTGCTGTCTGCCCTTTGGTGAATGAGGCTATCTAAGAGGCTTGTGGAAGTTTCCTGCTGGGAGGGACTGGTGGTGGGTAGAGCTGACTGTTGCTCTGGTGGGCAGAGTGCAGTAAAACTTTAATCTGGTTGTCTGCTGATGGGTTGGGCTGGGTTCCCTCCCTGTTGGTTGTTTGGCCTGAGGCGACCCAACACTGGAGCCTAGTGGGGCTCTTTGGTGGAGCTAATGGCAGACTCTGGGAGGGCTCATGCTAAGGAGTACTCCAGAACTTCTGCTGCCAGTGGTCTTGTCCTCACAGTTAGGCACAACCACCCCCTGCGTCTGCAGGAGACCCTCCAACACTAGCAGGTAGGTCTGGTTCAGTCTCCTGTGGGGTCACTGCTCCTCCCATTGGTCCCGATGCACACACTACTTTGTGTGTGCCCTCCAAGAGTGGAGTCTCTGTTTCCCCCAGTCCTGTCAAAGTCCTGCAATCAAATCATGCTAGCCTTCAAAGTCTAATTCTCTAGGAATTCCTTCTCCCATTGCTGGACTCCCAGGTTTGGAAACCTGACGTGGGGCTCACAGCCTTCACTCCAGTGGGTGGACTTCTCTGGTATAAGTGTTCTCCAGTTTGTGAGTCACCCACCCAGCAGTTATGGGATTTGATTTTATTGTGATTGTGCCCCTTCTACCATCTCATTGCAGCTTCTCCTTTGTCTTTGGATGTGGGGTATCTTTTTTGGTGAGTCCAGTGTCTTCCTTTTGCTGATTGTTCAGCAGTTAGTTGTGATTCTGGTGTTCTTGAAAGAGGAGAGTCTGCCTTAATTTTTGAACGGAATTGATACCTCCTGCCCTTCCCATAGGCAATTGTGGTGCTCCCATGGTACTTTGTACTCATCTCTTTTACCGTATTTAGTAAAATCTGCTGTAATTTTAAAAATTGTGGTAGTTTTAAAATATTGACTCCATGTTTAAGAATTGTTGTTTTCATCTTTTTATACATCATTTTTCCCCAGTGCCTAGTATAGTGCAACATATTGTAGAGAATCAAAACATTCTTTTAAGTAAGTAAATTCAGCTCAACATCATCTATTGAGAACTTTATGTAAAGCCTTTCTCTAGGTGCAATGGAAATGCCAAAATGAAAAAGAACTTAAAATCTATTTTTAAAGACAGGAAAACAACTATCAGAGTACTTTTGTACTCTAAGAGTGCAAAAGTGAGATCATGGAAATGCCAAGGAATCATTGGTAGAAAAGATTAATTTCAATGAGAGAAACCTGGGAGAGGTTCTTCAAGGAGATGCATTTCAACTGGCCCTGAGGGGTGGGAAGGATTTGAGCAGGTGGAAGATCACAGGTAGGGTTGTGAGCTGCGTAAGTCAAACTCAGAGGAGGGAGAGCTTCCCTGCCTGCTAGTACATGGAGGAAAGGATCAAAGGGAATTGGGCTGATTTGTAACAAATAATACTGTCAACAGGAAGCATGACAGTTTGCCATTCATAATTAATAGAGTAAGTATCAGAAGTTTCTCTTTGATCAGATTTCAGAGTTCAAGCAAAGATCTAATAAATAATTCATTATTTCTAAATGTTATCTTCATCTATAAGCTCTTCCTAGATTTTATAAACACATAATAGGACAATAACACTACTTTCTTTTAAGAATTTTCATAAGGCAAGTTGGGATGATCTGTCTGCTTACTATAAGAGAAAAAAAATGTATAATTTGGTTCTTATAATTTGACTCATCATTTAAAAAATAAAACAAAGAATACCACATGGACATTAAATGTCAAACTGTATCCCAGAGCGGAATCCAACATCTCTGGATCTTTTCCATTCATGATGGAACTGTGGCCTCTCCCATTGCGGAGCGCAGGCTCCGGACACGCAGGCTCAGCGGCCATGGCTCACGGGCCCAGCCGCTCTGCGGCATGTGGGATCTTCCCGGACCGGCGCACGAACCCGTGTCCCCTGCATCGGCAGGCGGATTCTCAACCACTGCGCCACCAGGGAAGCCCAGGAACTGTGGTTCTTGGTAGTGAGAGGAGCTTCTGCCTTGTCTTCCCTCCTGGGCCTGAGCCAGTACAGGTTCTAAGCTAGGGCTCTGGGAGTCATGCAGAGAAGTCTCTGTGAGAGCTTCATAAAGCTATCTGGATGTTCTCCAAACTTGGCTGTGCACAGGTTTGGTGCATCTGGCCCACAGCCAGTTTGATGACCATGGACATGTCTCCAAGAACTCAGTTTTATTTTCTCTCAGTCCGTCTTCCAGTAAAACACCTAAAGAGCTTTCATCCTCAGGTTGCCCAACTAACCCTTCACCCTTGGATTGGGGAATCCCTTTGCTGGTATCCTTGACATGGGCTGATAATAAAAATGCTTTATGCTGTACATGCTACAGTGTCAGAGTTGGTACAGAGTGGGAAAAAGACTTGGAGTTTTGAGATTTGCTGCCTGATAGTCTCTAAAGTGGGGGCCCTCAAAAGGAGATTATAAATAGGATATGGGTCATAGGCAGTGATATAAGAAGAAGGGAAACTTTCTGATCCAGCTTAGAGTAATATAGCATGAATACCTTTCCTAGCAGATACAATGGTGCCCTGCCTAGATGTCCTTTGGATCCATTCTCCAGCCTCTTGATCTGTTGCTGCTAATTAGTCACTCCTGTGACCTTCAGAGGTTTGCCCATGGAGCCAGAATGGAGAGCTGGAAGAACTGTTAGAGTGCCTTCCCCTCCCTGCTGGGCATCCTGTAACCAACAGCTGAGCAATGGAGGAGTACACAAGCTCAGCTTTCAGATGGAGAAACTGAGGTGTCATTTCTTTTCTCAAGTTCCCTTCAGGGTCAGGCTGGCCTAGGACTCCTTCCCTGAACCACACTCTTGGCTGACTTGGACCCCTTTCCAATCCTGCTGTTTCTATGCCTCACTGGTCTCCTCAGATAGCACATCCTAAATAGATCACTTGTATCCAAATCCTTGGTTCAGGGAGAACCTGATTTAAGCTATTTTTACCATATAAAGGGGGAAGAACCCTCCCTGCCCTTTGTTTGCAAGAAAGAAAAAGAAGAGATAATTCATCTGCTGACAAGATGTGCTGTTACGAATGTCAGTATTATAATTCTGCTTATGTCTGCTACTTTATGAAAATAAATGATAGCAATATCATTCTACTGGATCTAAAAGCATAGTAGGAATTGGTTACAATGTTTTCAAAGCAGGATTTCAGAGAACATATGTATCCAACCTGCCATCTTATTAAGTGCCACATTGGGTTCTTCCAGGTTACATTAAGTTGAAAACAAAAGAGCTCAGGAGATAGAAAGGCTTTCTCCTCAAGTAAATAAGTGTAACATCTGTTGATTTTTGACAGAATAAGCTCTATATATCTTGCCAATAACCCATTTAAAATTGGTCTGTGTGGCTGCTACTGCAGCCTGTGTAGTAACTGAAGTGCATCCGTGGCTTTCAGTGTCTTAGGGAACAACCACGTAGCTCCAATACCAGGTAAACCCCAGTTCCCTGTCAGCAACAGGGAACAGAGAAAAGTGATTCAGGAGGCCAAAATGTGGTTGAGCTTGAATTAGTCTTAAGGAATTATGTATAGATTGATCACCTACCTAATAGTGGATGAGGATACAATAAGAGGAGAATTCTCAATTTCAGGTCTTAACAATGGAGGGCTAAACTGCACACATTTCATCATCCCAGAAGCCCTTACCACCTTTTCTTAACACCTCTTCTTATGTGTAGGATTAATATGTCGTGTTGATTAGTATTTATTTGTTTAAGCTGTGTGTTTCTGGCAATTGTGGGTTTCTGTTGTTGCTATTGTGTTTCATTCTGTCCTGTCTTATTGACTAGAGGACTGTTTTCTTTTTTCCCCCTCAAACTCCCTGCAGAATTCACTGCAGGAGGGTCTTATTCACACTTGTAAAATAGCTGATGACTGTGAAATCATGTTTGCCTCAAGGTTTATAATTTAGATTCTTTATTTACTCTAGTTTATTTTGATAGTTAAAGAACCCCTGCAGTGTGTGTTCATGTGTGTGTTTCACAAATATCTTTTTGAATTATGCACAGTAGTTTCCAGGGGTTTTTTTGGTGTAGCGATTAGTCTTTTTTGTACCCTCTGAATGTCATCAAGCAGGGAACTTGATTTTAGATGTGCTGCAAAAACGACTCTTGATTTAGGGCAAACTATAAATTATCTGAATCCTTCCCCCTTACCTCTAGACATCTAGGGATAATTGGCTGGGGGTCCAGCCCTTCCTCCACTATGAAAGCTGAAGGCCATCCGTCAGTTCCAATAACACATTCAGGGAGGGTGGAGAATGATCACAGGGAATGTCTTTGATTCTCTGTGTCTAACTTGTAAGTTTTACACCACCGACTAACCTCAGCTACTTCCTCCTCCATGTTCTCCCATAATTAGGACAGTCCCTCTCATCCAATTGTGATCGCCTGGAATTAGGGTCACCTCTGAGTCTCTATTTTAAAATCCTTAAAGTTTTAAAATATTTACTTTTGTCCAAAACACACAGATTAAGCACAGGGCCTTGCGGGTCATCTAACAGATCTGATACTTTAATGGATTTAAAGAAAAGCAGTGAACTCTTTTCCCTTCATCTTACAGATGATCGTACCTGGTTTCTAATCTTTGGGGTAAGGATCCATAATTTAATAAAGTAGTAGGGATAAATTAAGGAGATTTCTTAGAAGTGGCCCTTGCTGTTTAGGTGTTCAAGAACATCTGACCTTGAAATTCTTTCTTGGCCTGTTTCCCAGGGCTTTTGAACAGTCTTGTTACTGCTCAAGTTGAGAAATTGCCAGAGTTTTTGGAATGGCTGCAGTGGCTTCTCAGAATTTAACACTTTCTGATGTTAACATCTTTTGTTTTTAGTCACTTCACAATGTTGTGGGTTTGAGCTTCTGGTATTCCAAAAGTAATAATCCATTCATACTGAGCCACTGCTGCAAGGATGTTGCTGGAAATTGGCTCCTTGGACTAATATGCAAGCAGGGGCTGCTGGATAAACATGGCAGGCAGACAAAGGCATTTATCTCCACTGCATCCTCAAACCCAAACATGATTAAAATGGAGAGGAGAAAACAGCAAATGAGAGAAGTAGAGAGAATTTTGGAAGTTGGAGATTATATAGAAAAACTCTCCCGCCCTGTGCTGCCAGATAACTCCTCTTCTCTCTGGAGAAGTTGAACCAAGCAGAATATGGTTCAGGTGACCTGGCACGGCTCAGGACAGGGCAAAGGCACATCCAGAAAAGAGATGATTGAGTGAAGTTCTGCATATGGAATGAGGAACACCTTAGTCTCTCTCTCCTGTTTAGTATCAATATCTCTAGAAGTCAGATTAATAGTTCTTAAACAGAATTTGTGAGAAAGAAAGGAATCCAAGAGAAAGATTTTCAGAGACTTGTGTCCAGAGAAATGGTTAATTTCTTGCAAATCAGCAAACTGTCCTGACCCAGGGAGCATCCAGTCATGACCTTTAAATACAGATGGAACCACCAAGAATCACCAGACGTTTGAGAAAAGCCTCTAGCATGAAAAACCCAGGCCAAACAAAGTGGGAGGGGCAAGAGACAGAATTTCACAGGAAATAGAAAAATGCAAGGAGTATAATAAAACATTGGGAAAATAAAACCCTAATATTGCCAAAGAGATAACAAGAGATTTCAATTATGATAAAGGAGCAGGATAAGATGAAAAAGGGAACATTCAGAGAAGAAGAAAAACTCCTAGAAATTAAAACTATGATGGAGGATAAAATTGAGGAAATCTCCAAGAAAATAGAAACAGTAACACCACCAACTAAGTGATTAAAAAAACAATAGGAAATGTGATAGTCTTGGATTGTGCAGAAAGTCCTATCATTTGAAAGTGATGATTTTTATCTTTTTCTTTCCAAAAATTATTTCTCTTATTAGTTTTTCTTGTCTTACCCAATTTCCTTGGGCTTCCATTACAACACAGAAGAGTGGTAGTAATAACAGGCATCCTTGCTTAGTTCCTGACTTGAACAGTAAATTCTCCATATCTGGCTAAAGATGACTCCTTATGTTCCTGACTTACTTATTATTTTTAACCAGGAACAAGTGTTGAATTTTATAAAATGTATATTTACTAATCTCCATTCAGAAGACTATAGGGTTTTTCTTTTAAACTGTTAAAACAGTACTGTTTTGGCCTGAGAACAAATTAGGGGATTGAGACTCAGGGTGGAATAAAATGTAATATACATGTATTACTCTAAATGATTTTATTTACTATAAAAAAAATTAAATAAGTACAAAAAAATACAATATTAATGATGCTGCAATCGTGGCAACTTTATTACTTGTTCTTAGCATCATTTAGAACTTAGCTAATATGATAGGAGAGAAATAACTTCCTTGAATAATTATTGTTAATCTAGTTAATTTGTTTAAATTAATATGGTGATATTATGGCCATATCAAAAGCACATTGAGACAAAGTTACAAAAGCTATCATAGGGTAAATTAATAACTTTGGTGATAAAAATCAAATTTTTCTTGTATTCCACTTGCAGATAAAGTAACTTACTGATTGTGTAAATATTTCTACCTGTGTGAACAAGCTCCCCCCTACTGTGAACTGGGAAAAATAGATCTTTAAATATTGCAGAGCAGAAAAAGTTTATGCTCTGAACCACCTAGAGCAGAAAATGAAGAAGCAAATTGGAATGTAAGTACTAGATTTGTAACAAAAGTTCTGCTTTAAGACCCCTGAAAAGAAACACATCAGAGTGTTGAGAACCCTGGATTCTGGAGCCAGACTTCCTGACTTTCAATCCCAACTCTACTGCTACTGGTTGTGTGACCTTAGGAAAGTACTTGAGCTTTCTGAGTTTCCTTCTCTTTATTTATTTATTTATTGTAACATCTTTATTGGAGTATAATTGCTTTATATTGTTGTGTTAGTTTCTGCTATATAACAAAGTGAATCAGCTATACATATACATATATCCCCATATCTCCTCCTTCTTGCATCTCCCTCTCACCCTCCCCATCCCACCCCTCTAGGTGGTCACAAAGCAAGGAGCTGATCGCCCTGTGCTATGTGTCTGCTTCCCGCTACCTATTGATTTTACATTTGGTAGTGTGTATATGTCCATGCCACTCTCTCACTTTGTCCCAGCTTACCCTTCCCACTCCCCATGAGGACTAGTTAGCTTTTGTTTATCTTGAACATGTAAGTGATGGGCTGTATCTGCTTGGCTCTAGAAAAGGGTGAGATTTCCTTCTGTTCTGACAGTCTCTTAGTGTATTGCCTGCAAAGAACATCACATTCTGGTATAATGCTTCTCTGATAATAAACGTTTTCTTTCTCTACTACCTTTGTGGAGGGGTTTTCTGGGGGGAGAAGATTTTGTTTAATTATACTTCACCAGTATATCAATATCAGATACTCACTAATTTCACCATCTTTTTAAATGGAAAATCAAGTATTTCTCAGATAACTGAAATTTAAGTTTACTCTGTTTATTTGTGTTGGAGTGTTAATATTGGATGAAGTTTTGGCAACTTGGGATAAGTAATGTTTTTGTTACTCAATGAGAATTGTCATGCATTTTACCTTTTTTTTCCTTTTTTTTTAAACCTCCCTTGTCAGGTAGATCTATCTATTTATTTATTCATTCATTCATTCATTTATTTAGTGGTACGCGGGCCTCTCACTGTTGTGGCCTCTCCCGTTGCGGAGCACAGGCTCCAGACGCGCAGGCTCAGCCATCATGGCTCATGGGCCTAGCTGCTCTGCGGCATGTGGGATCTTCCCGGACCAGGGCACAAACCCGTGTCCCCTGCATCGGCTGGCAGACTCTCAACCACTGTGCCACCAGGGAAGCCCAGATCTATTTATTATATTTACACTTTTTCTTATTATTCAGTTTTTAATTAGTTGCACTCTCAGCCACACACAGAATTAAAAAGATGTAGTGGCTGGTTGAACACAAATGCCAAATTCAATCAACTCTTCAACAGGTACCATGAACCATAGAAGCACAGTCTAGGATAGGCTTTAGAGACCTAACAGTAAATTAAATTCTTCATATTCATCTTGGTATAGTTCCCTGTTTTAATATTTTCAGCATGACTGGACATCTGCATAGCCACATAAGTCCAACCATGATGAAAATACATAATTTCTGTGGTCAGTAGACAACCTACTATTGCTTCTTGTAGTAGTAATAAGAAAAGACTGATTTTACCTGGCCAGAACAACAATTGTTTCCACAAAAATTCTTTGAGTTCAAGTCCAAAGTCCAAGGGAGGAGCTAACACAGATCAGTGGAGAAAAGCCTTGTAACTGGGAGAGATGTGCCTTGGGGATGTATTGTGCTAATCTGCATTTCCTAACTGAATTCCACCTGAAGTTTAATCAGCCTTCAAAGTAAGGAAATAGATTTCATGTCATTTTCTTACGATAAATGATAAAAATATTTTTTCCATTCAGACTGATTTTCTACTTTGGCATTTTTTTTTTAGGAAAGACAAGATCCACTTAGAAGCTAGTTTTAGTGGGGAGGGATAAACTGTGAAATTGGGATTGACATATACACACTACTATATATAAAATAGATAACTAATAAGAACCTACTATATAGCACAGGGAACTCTACTTAATACTCTGTAATGGTCTATATGGGAAAAGAATCTAAAAACAGAGTGGATATATGTATAACTGATTAACTTTGCTGTACTCCTAAAACTAACACAACATTGTAACTCAACTATGCTCCAATAAAAACTTTTTAAAAAAGAAGCTAGTTTACATACATTTGCACACATTCTATATTGAAAAGCTCCATCCTCGTTTTTGTATAAACCTATTTTTTATTAATGTTTACTTGAAATTTGAACAAAACATTTCTTATGGCTGTATTTCAAGGCCTGAAGATTTTCACTGCAAGTTTTCTGAATACACTGATAGATCAAATTACTGTGCAAACTAAAACTGTGTGTGTGTGTGTGTGTGTGTGTGTGTGTGTGTGTGTGTGTGTCTGTATTTGAAATAAAATACTGTACGTGATTGTCTGGCTCATATCTTATGATCTAAATTTTCTTATAACTGGAAGTTTGTACCCTTTGACAAATACTTCCCCATTTTCCTCACTCCCCAGCCCCTGGTAACCACCATTCTATTCTCTGCCTCTGTGAGTTTGGCTTTTTAAGATCCACATGTAAGTGAGATCATATATTATTTGTCTTTCTCTGTCTGACTTATTTCACTTAGCATAATGCCTTCGAGGTCCATCCATGTTGTTGTAAGTGGCAAGATTTCCTTCTTTCTCAAGGCTGAATTTTATTCCATTGTATACTTTTACCACATTTTCTTTATCCATTCTTCTTTTGACAGACACTTAGGCTGTCTCCATATCTTAGCTATTGTGAATAATGCTGCAAATGAACATGGGAGTACAGATATCTCTTTGAGATAGTGATTTCATTTCCTTTGGATGTTTACCCAGGAGGGACATGCTGGATCATATGATAGTACTATTTTTACTTTTATGAAGAATTTCCATAATGTTTTCCACAGTGGCTCTACCAATTTACATTCCCATAAACAGTGCACAAGGGTTCCCTTTTCTCTACACCTCACCAATACATGTTGTTTCTCATCTTTTTGATGATAGCTATTGTAAGAGATGTGAGGTGATATCTCATTGCATTTGATTTGCATATTCCTGATGATTAGTGATGAGCATCTTTTCATGTACTTGTTGGCCATCTTTATGTCTTCTTTGGAAAAATGTCTATTCACTTCCTTTGCCCATTTCTAAATGTTTTTAGTCACTTCATATTTGTAGGATGTACTCCTAGCCCAGTACCTGACGTGTAATAGATGGTTAAGAATTGCATGGTGATGATCTTGGAGAGTTATAAGCAATGTTAGATGCAGTTGTTTTCTATTCTGGCTACACAAGAATTACCTGGGGGTGATTTAAAACATACTCATGCTTGGCCCGTCCCCAGACCAGTTAAATGAGAATCTCTGCTGGTAGGTCTTGGTAGATTTTTAAAGCTCCCCAAGTGATTCCAGTGGGCATCCAGGATTGAACCATTAAATGAATAGGACATCCAGGCATTTTATCTGAACATCCTACCAGTGGGCTCCTCCAGGTCATTTACTGCTTTTAATTATCCCATTTCCTGCGTTTGTTAAGCACAAATGTTAATCATGTTCTAAAGCCTCTGCTGCAAATGCTGAGCATAAAATGCCCCAGGGGGATTTTAATTTCTTAACTATCTCTTGCCATCCTAGGTTTTTCTTGTCTCCCTTTCTCTCTGCTAAGTAGCTTTTAAGGACTATTTTAAATTATTTTATTTTCATTACAAAAGTAATGCATGCTTATCAGTTTTTTTGAAAGTCAAGCAATACAAAATGGTAAAGAAATTCAAGTAAAAAACCTTCCTTTCTGAACGTTCTTCATTCCTACTCCATTCCACAAAATCACCTCCACTGCCAGTTTTTGTTTCTGAAATTTTTCCATGCATATACCATCATATATATCCTTACATAAAAGCGCCATACACACAAATTCAGTTATACCATATTATGTTGGCAATTTGCTTTTTCATCCAACAACATATCTCGGATATATTCTAACCAGCACATTTTAAAGCATACATATCATTCCATCACATGAATTTATTGTAATATTTTAACCAGGCACATATAGAGTGTTTTATACAGTTTGTATGGATTGTGTTGAAATCAACACCATAGTGATCATCCTTGCACAGGTCTTTACATAATTTTGACACTGTGTCTCTTAAAAATTTATGTGTAATTGTCCAACTTCTACTTTCACTGGCTGTTATTGACAGTGTTTCCCCATTTATCCTCCTGTAATAGCTGAATGTGTCAGCCCCAGCTTCTGCCTTCCCCAGTGTCTCACAGCAAAGATTGCTAATCCCCAACCACAGGCTAGTTGCAACCCATTTCTTAGATCTATCCTGAGAGAAGGCAGAAGAGAAGAGGGGAAAGAAGAAAGGAATGTTGATTATAGTCTCAGAGTCTTCTTTCTACCCCTTCTTTGCTGTTATAGTGGTATAGGCATTGGGTCCTACCTACTGTGAATGGGATCAGGGTGACCATTGGGTTTTGTGCATTGCAGCCCCTCCCTTTACCTAAGAGTGTCTCTATTCTGGTAACTAGCCAGTTTTATACTCTTTCATTAGTATTTCACTTGGTATTCTAAGTGTTCTAAGTCTAGGTACCAGCCTTCTGCATCTCACATATATTTGAGCAAGAAGTTATTAAACTCATTTAGCTACAGTGCATGACAGGGGTGGGGTGTTCATGGTATTAACAGGAAGTGACGTGACATCTGAGTTTCTGTTATGTGCAGTTCTGTGTTCAGCTCAGGTTCCTATCAGGAGGTTACTTTACCCAATAATGGCTTTATACTATAAAATCTCCCATTTGCAAAGAGGAAGAATAAAAGTGTCAAACTATGTCATAGACACAGAGATAGGGAACCAAGATGGATGATCAAGCATGCAGAGATAGGTACAATTCCCCAGTAATAATGCTAGTAACACATTTTGCAAGGTGTTTTCAGGGAAGATATACCTTCTTTGCAATATCAAAGGTGAACCTTGAACAAGTGCATTGAAAAAACTTAGGATAAATACTAGTAGCAGACATTTTGCAAGGTGTTTTCAGGGAAGATACACCTTCTTTACAATACCAAAGGTGAACCTTGAATAAGTGCATTGAAAAAACTTAAGATACTCTTTTCATTTTTGCAGAAAATTCTAACACAGAATCTAAGACTAGCTGAGGACACATAGAAGAAAAATCCATCAAGGAAACAAAAAAAGAAACTATTATCTTTTTCATATTAGACTCAAATTTTTACCAATTCTCTAGGGGGGAGAAATTGAAATTTGACACCAGTAACCTGTTGTGAATGATTTATCCTTTTCTGAGAAGCCTGCCTCCTTGTACAGTTCTTATATTATCACACACATGGAGCCTTGAGAATAATGTATGGTGCTGTAGAGCAGAGTTTGAAACGAAATAGCCCAGGGTTCGAAATCTGAATTGGTCATATAGCCATTTGTATCTAATAGTGTTTTCAAGGATGACCACAACAATATTTCACACCCCAACATGTCCTCCTAAAACTCACCACTCTCACATCAAGAGGTGGAGTCAAATTACCCTCTACTTGAAAATGGGTTGATTTGTGACTTTCTTATAACCAAGAGAATGTAATAGAGGTAACACTGTGTGACTTCAGAAGCTAGATCAGAAAAGGTGATGTGTCTCCCACATTGCTTGTAGGGACACTTGTGTAAAAAACCTGAATCATCATGAATCTCCCTCTTTCTATATACCTAATATAGAGATCCCATGTAGCTAATGTCTAACTACAACCTCATGAGAGACCCCAAGACAGAAGGCCCAGCTGAACCCTTCTCAGATATCAAGTCCACAGAGTCTGGGAACCTAATAACATGACTCTTTTATGCCACTAAGTTATGAGGTGAATTTTTACAATGTAATAATAATTTAGGATCAGCATCTTGTGACCTTGAGCAAGTTACTTAATTTCTACAAATCTTGACTTCCTTACCTGTAAAGTAGGGGTAAAGATAACAACTACAGAGGGTATATATTATTCGAGCCCACCTGATGAATGCTGTGAATAGCGAGATCCACCCCTGTGTGTGGATGTGCTACTTCCCAGCTCTCCTCACTTCTTGGTTTTGCTATAAACAAGCACTCCCTTGTATCATTGACACTATGACAAGACCTTAAAACTTTAGGGCATTTTGAAATCACTAGACAAAACACAATATGAAGTTAAACAGGCTTCTTCTCACTGGTTCTCAGAGAGGAGGTGGGGCATGGCAATGGCCTCTTTGGGTTATGGCATGAAATAATCTTATGGACATGAAAATATATTATCTAGAAGAAATAATACATTGAAGCACTATTAATCAATAAGTCAAAACACTTCATCAGGTTAGTCACCAAACAGGGTTCCATGGACCTAATAACAATACAACAATTCTTGTTGGAGGTGTAGTGGATTGGGGGTAGGGATCAGACGTAGACCAGCAGTGGGACGCCGCCAAATTGCTGCATGCAGGTAAATTAAAAGGCTGAATTAATGTGCCTTCTCCTCCACTCATTTGCCCAGAGGATTCCTCCAGTTTCATATATCCCACTACGGTTACTAAAATTCCCTGTTGACTACCAACATGCACAGCCCCTCAGAATGTTATGAGAGAGACCATTTCTTAGTTCCCTTCTTATTCATCATTACAGACATTTCTCTTCCTACAGAACCAAGTTTATATTTCATAGATCATTCATAGCAAGTAATCCAACATGTATTACTTCCTTTTTAGTGAACTGCATTTTTAAAAGTTTACTTTTTCTTTGTTACAAAGTTTACTTTTTCTTTGTTCATGTTTTTTTTTTTAAAGTGGAAATACATGTAATTAGATAGGGAAAAAAACTCAACTAGAAGTCCCACTAACTAAAGACAAGTACTGTGATATAGTTTTGCTTTTATTTTCAATCTTTTCCTTTTCCTTTCCATATTATACATACATTTCCTTTTCCTGTGCATATTTTTTAAAGCTTAATTACCTTTCTCATACTTTTCTGGAACTTATTCTAAGAACAAGTTGAGTGCTTACTTAGTATTTGGATACTTTGAATGGACTCTTTGGTCATAGAGCTATTTTTCATCACCATTTTGTGGCTATTTAAGTTTAAATGAATTAAAGTTAAATAAAATTAAATGTCCAGTTCTTCCATTGCACTAGCCACATTTCAAGTGCTCAATAGCCACATGGCTAGTGGCTGTTATATTGGCAGTGTGGGTGTAGAGCATTTGAGTTCTTTGAGGCAGCACTGCTCTAGTTTAGGGTTTCTCAGCCTTGGCACTACTGACATTTTGGGCCAAATACTTCTCTGTTGTGTGGCTAGGGGGTTATCCTGTATATTGTTGGAGGTGTAGCAACATCCTTGGCCTCTACCCAGTAGATGACAGTACCCTACCCTCCACTTATAAAAACCAAAAGTATCTCCAGACACTGCCACGTGTCCTCTAGGGGACAAAATTGCCCCCATTGAGAGCCATGTCCCTAGAGATAAAACTAATAAAATAATGTCACTGATAATAGTTACCATTTGATGAACATGTATGTGTCATCCACTAATGCCTATTGTACAGTGTACATACGTTATTATCTCCATAGCAGCCCTGTTAGATAAGCACTATTTATTAACTCTGTTATACAGAGGAGTAAACCGACTTAAAGAGATGATTTGTTTGTCACATAAAATTCCCTGTTGGCTATCAATGTCCGCAGCCCCTCAGAATGTCCTCACGCTAGGACCTGCTGACTGTGTGTGTGTATATGTGTATCTGTGTATAAGAAGGAAGAATAGAGGGAGTAAGGTGGCAATGGATGTTTAACATCTGGCTCTTTAGGGGAAAAAAGCCCGAATTTTCAGCATTTTCTGATTTCCACGGGGCAAATACTCTCACCTTAACCAATGTCAGGCTACCAATGTGACATCACTGAGCACAGAGCTGGAAAGAGCTAGGTAGTAGCACAACATTATATTGTGTTTCCAGCATACAAATACAATAGGCATAAATAGGCTCAAAAGCATAGATATCAATAGAATATGAGATATATAATAGTAGAATGTAATGTGTTGAGAATTTATTACCTTTATTTTTAATATCATTTACCTATAAGTTTGTATAATTTGATTTTTAGTAATGGCAGTATTTAACAATGGTCTGGCAAAATTCCTAATTTTTTTAGCAATTGGCTGTCACCAGCCCAAAGGAGACATATCTAGTGCATCAGTGGAGGTTGGTTAATAATTCCACATCAGCAGTTACAGCAGACCTCAGAAAAGGCTTTCCAGCTGTTATGTCACCAAAGGGGAGCAGAATTTTACCTCAAAATATGTCTCTTTGGCATAAGGATTATTTTAGGCTGATTTTTTTGAGAAACAGCAGACAGAGGAAAAGCTAAAAACTGAGTAGAAATTATCCCTTTGGAAGAGACATTAACTCTTACAAGAGATGTCTCCATTTGTAGGAGTGTCTCCCTCTCTGTACCAGGAAGAGGAGTACAACTGAATCTCCTGAAACTCTTATCAATGGAGAAAGCAACTGACTTAAATCTGCATAACAACCTTACCCTTGTTTTCTCTGCTTTGCCTGATTGATAACCTCCCATAACTGGCTTCCACCACCCTCAACATAATTTTTTGTCTTTAGCTGGAGGTGATATTTAAGGTGGTAGCTTGTGCATTCTGGAGAGTTACTCAGTTTTCCTGGATATCACCCATGTATATAGGAGGTATACATATTATTAAACTTCTGTTTTTCTCTTATTAATTTGTCCTTTATTATAGAGGGGTATCAGCCAAGAACCTAGAAAGGTAGAGGTAAAATTAGTTTTCCTCCCCAACACCACAAATGTGATTGAGTTGCACTGAGATATTGATCTCCTACATGGTGTGGTAGGGTCCTCAACCAGTCACCTCTGGTTTTAAGCAGGCTCATTCATTTATTCATTCATTTATCTGTTGTGCAAATGAGACCACTTCCTATTGTACCGTAACATGATGTGACATAAAAAAGACTGAGGAGCTCTGCTTTAGAATACCCTCTACCTCCTTTCAAGCCATCTCTCTCTTGAGCCAGTGTCCAAGTATATATTGCCTGAAGTTTATCTTTTTCTGTATTTTTTAAGGTATATAATAATCTAAAAGTACAGTCAGGAGAATAACCAGCAAATATTAATTACATATCATGTGCTATAGATTCTGGGAACATTGTAAGGTAGAGTACAACAAAATTCCACTCCTGAAGGAATCTATAATCTAGTTGTAGAGTTAAGAGTAACACTTCAAATAATCACAGATGCAATAAAAGGTAGTAGATGTGTGTAATAAAAAACTAAGTGATATGGCACAGACCATAAGTGTCATTGAACTTGAGAGAAGGAGTTGAGAAAACAGAAGGAAAGCCATTTGATTCTACCCTTTTGGTTTACAAATAGAGGTCTCCCAATGATGGTTAACACAAGTGATTAACCAGTTGAGTGGAAGTAAGGCAGGGTCAAAGTTTTGTAAATTCCAGGCCATCCGCTCAATCCACTCTATAATTGAAGACCCAGTGCCCCCTGGGCACTGTTCTCGGTGTGACTATTGCATTAGGTGGTAAGGTGCTGAGGCCCACAAACAAGATTTAATTTCTTTTAAGTCAGAAGAACAAAAAGGAAATTTTAGGTCAAATAAAAGTTTTAATATATAATATTAGTATATTTGTCTTTATACCAATTTAGTCATAAAATATAATTTTTAATATTTTTTATGGATGAATGGGCCCAGGAAGGCAAAAGTGTCTCTGACTGTGGAAGTCATGGTAAGGCTCTGACTATTCTAGCCAGTGGGGAAAGATAAAGTGGTGAATAAGGCAAACAAGGCCCTGCTTTTGTGGAACTTCCATTCTCTCAGGGGGAGAGACCATTAGCAAGCCCATAAACAAATCAGTAAGCAAGATCATTTCAGACATCAATAAAGGAAAGGCTATAAGAAAAGAAAACGTAACTTGATAGCGAGGGATGGGGTGAGGATATTCCAAAAACAGCCTTTCTGGGGAAGTTGAGCTCCGAATGATGGGAAAAAGTAAGTCCAAAATATAGATCTGATGGAAGAGCTTTTGAGACAGAAGGAAGAATGGGCAGAAGTCTTGAGTTAGGAATGAGCTTGGTGGAAGGGAGTGTAGAGGGAGATGAGAGGGGGTGGGCAGGAGAGGTTAAAGTAGTAGGAGGGGGCTAGTGCGTGGAGGCTTGAGGCCATGTAAGGGTATCAGATTCAGTGTTGACCATGATGGGAAAATATTGGAGATGTTTAAACAGAGGAAGAATAGGCTCTAACAGAAGTTACAATGAGATCACTCTAGGTTCTGTGTGAATTATGGCCTGGAAGTGGGGGAAGACCAGTTAGGAAGCCTGTGCATTAATGCAGGTGGGCAACGATGATCCTTAGGTCAGGATAGTAGCATGGGAGATAAAAAGAAAAGAATTAATCTGGGAAGTATTTTGGATGTAGAGTAACAGGGATGACTGTTGGGAGTGTGGGGAAAAGAGTATCAAGGATGGTCAGAAGCCCTAGCAATCTTCATGGAAGAGGTGATTATGCAGTGTGAAGAATGGATTATTTTATAAGGAAAATAAAAATTATTATTTCCACCAACTCGAAGAGAGTGTAATTTATATTATTAGACTATAAACCTACACCACAGTTAATGGGATAAAGTGTATGCCTGCCTTAATTGTAGTTATTTGTAATATTTTGGTATTTGAAAGCTATTAAAGGAAGAGTAAGTTCTTTAGGTTCATATTGTTTATGAATCAGAAGATGCATAGCCTTATAACAATTCTAATTGTTCTATAATACATTTTATTGGAAATATTTTGTGGATAAATGAGCCACAAGGGAAAGCCCAATTTTAAATAAAGAGTACACAAAAACAAATGAAAGTAATATATAAATAGAAACAAGACAATTTTAATGAATATTTCATTAAAAATTGAAATAATTCCTCTATTAAATATTATAATTTGAATCCATTATGTAAAAATTAATTGAAAAAGAATGGATTAAAAAATGTTTAAATTAACACAATCTTATATGTGAGGGAACCATGAGAATCATCTGGGGGAGGCCACAATGAACTTCAGAAGTTGTTTAACCTCTCTGAGCCTCTACTCATAGTGTAAGATTAAATAAAATAATGTATAAAACAGATTTCATAGTCTGCTATATAAATGGAAGTATTACTTTTCAGAGATGTGTTCTCAAAATTTTAAACTAATTATAAAGCCAATTTTAATCCAATTAGTCTTTTAATTGAATTAGTAAGATAAAGCAGATTGCAGGCTAAAAATTTTGACTACCAATGAAAGCAAACAACTTTCTTTTTCCAGCTTGGTTGGGGTATAACTGACAAATAAAATTGTATGTATTTAAAGTGTATAATGTGATGATTTGATATACAAATCCTTTGTGAAATGATTACCACAATCAGGTTAGCTAACATATCCATCACCTCACAGCCTTTGGTGTATGTGTGTGGTGAAAGTGCTTAAGATTTACTCCCTTAGCAAATGTCAAGTGTACAATACAGCATTATTAACTTGAGTCACCATTAGATCCCCTGAATTTAGTCATCTTATAATTGAAGGCTTGTACCCTTTGATGGGCATCTCCCCATTTCCCCTACCCCCCAACCCCTGGTAACTACCATTCTAGTTACTTTCTATGAGATGGACATTTTTTTTAAAGAAATATTTCACATATAACTGAGATCATACAGTATGTATTTTTCTCTTTCTGACTTATTTCACTTAGCATAATGTCCTCCAGATTTATCCATGTTGTTGTAAATGGCAGGATTACCTTCCTAATGGCTGAATAATCTAGTGCATGTGGGATGTTTGTGTGTGTGTGTGACATCTTCTTTATCCATTTATCTGTTGATGGACACTTAGGTTGTTCCTGTGTCTTGGCTATTGTGAATAATGCTGCAATGAACATGGGAGTGAAGATCTCTCTTCGAGATAGTGATTTTATTTCTTTCAGATGTATACCCAGGAGTGGGATTGTTGGACCATATGGCAGTTCTATTTTTAACTTCTTGAGGAATCTCCATACAGTTTTCCATAATGACTATACCTATTTACATTCCCGCCCACAGTGTACAAAGGTTCCCTTCTTTTCTACATCCTCTCCAACACTTATTGCTTATTATTTCTATAAAAGCCATCCTAGGGCTTCCCTGGTGGCACAGTGGTTGAGAGTCTGCCTGCCGATGCAGGGGACACGGGTTCGTGCCCCGGTCCGGGAAGATCCCACATGCCGTGGAGCCTGTGCGTCCGGAGCCAGTGCTCCGCAACGGGAGAGGCCACAACAGTGAGAGGCCCGCGTACCGCAAAAAAAGAAAGCCATCCTAACAGGTATGAGTGATATCTCATTGTGGTTTTAATTTGCTCATTTACTGATGTTTAATAACACTGAGCACCTTTCATGTACCTGTTAGCCATTTGGGTAACAACTTTTAAGAGATATTAAGACCACTTAAATAGTGTTGAATTTTATAGAAAAGTTTTATGCCAATTACATTTAATATCTACATATATACAATTGTATACTTTGAGAATTCAGAGAAATCATAGAAGTCTGCCAGTCCAGTGGTTCCAGACTTGGGAATTTCACAGATCAGTAAATTTTCAGAAAAAAGAAATAAAAATGAGAGACTGACAAAAGATTGGCAACTTTTCATTTATTCGTGTTAGAAATACAAATATCAAATAACTACTACCATCTACTGTTGAACTGAGTTCTTAAAATAAAAGATATTTTAATACCAAATCTTTATAAAAAAGACATCTTATTGCATTGTTTATATTTTCTATTTTTTGTCAGACAATTGAATATTTGTCATGGTACAATTGGCAATTGCTGATGTCTATGCCCACTGGCAGGTGAAAATTCATCCAGTGCTCAAATTTCTCAAATGATGGGAAACTTACCATGGACAAATCACTGGGCAGCTCACTAAGTTTAAAAATAAAGGCAACCAGGACAAGTTTACTTAGTGTAGTATAATTTACCATGATATTGCTTATATAGCATGTTTTTCAATTCTTCTCAAAAACATGGATTCCATAAAACATGGATTCCATTGATATAACTTCTATTAATATACAACTATTACTATACCAAACACACACTATTCTGTTTATTAAAGTGGTTTTAGCAGGATCTCATAGATCATATTATGCTGTGTGTATAACTATGTTAGAGTTACACTTGGAAAATATCTGTCGATTTTTCTATAGTTGAGGTTAGTCTCTCTCGCGATCATATTTTGTATTTAGTTACTCTTTTTTAAATTTTTATTTATTTATTTTTTTTGCGGTACGCAGGCCTCTCACTGTTGTGGCCTCTCCCGCCGCGGAGCACAGGCTCCGGTTGCGCAGGCCCAACGGCCATGGCTCACGGGCCCAGCCGCTCCGCGGCATGTGGGATCTTCCCGGACCAGGGCACAAACCCGTGTCCCCTGCATCGGCAGGCGGACTCTCAACCACTGCGCCACCAGGGAAGCCCTCAGTTACTCTTTTAAAAAGCATCAATCCATATTGTTCCTTGTCACCAGGGCTGCCCAAGGCTGACATAACTAATCAACGGTGTGGGAGGAGATTTGAGTAGCAAGGAGAGGATGCCCAGAGGGCTCAGAATCAGGGAAAGTAATGAGGGATTATTAGCCTGGGTACCACAAAATAAAATGGGAGGTGGCATTTTAGCCAAATGCAAAATAAAAAAGAACTTGACAATGGTATTAATAGTTGAACTCTCATGATAAAAGGGCAGATTAAGACAATAATGAGGTCATGAGAGCAGACGCTTCAGGGAATAACTTTGAAGGTGGCCATTTAATTCATTACTGTAATAAGTTCATAACTGAAACAGATTATGAGCTCTATTTCATCTCTCCTCTCATTCTTGAAACTTCAACTCCTGAGTCCGCTTCAGCCAAGGAAAATGTATTGGTCTCCTGACATAAATTCAAGAGCTGACAAGGGAGGTTTTGGAAACCATGATTGCTCTAAAGAATATATTTGAAACCTTGTAAAATTATAGGCAATTAAAGTAAGAAATACACCAAATGTCAAATTTTATGGTCTCTGGACAGAGGGATTATAAGCACTTTTTATTATTTTCTCTTGTCTTTTCTGTATTTTCCAAAGATCCTACAATAAGCATGTATCACTTTTATAATCACAAGAAAAATGTCATATGTGTGTGGGGGGAACTCTGCCAATAGTTCTGATACAATTGAGTATAGAGAGTATTGGCAGTGAAAGTAGAATAATTTCCCACAAAAATCTTACTATTTTAAGCACTAATGGAATAGCACCTTAAACTGGAATGGAAGGGTGCTTTGTGGATTACTTAAGTAAAATATTTGCTTTGTCAATGGAAATGTAGATAATTTCATTTAAGATTCTTACTCCATGAACCATGCCTTTTTAGTGACGTCATAGGTCTTAAAAATGAGGCAATGTGAACCATGGTTAGGTTTGCTTTGTAATATTGAAGGAAGTGTTACAAGAAGAACGATATGGGAGAAGCTACAATATAACTACCTTTCTAGTGACTTCCTTGCAAAGTAAAACTCTAAGATGAATGGAATCATATTGAAGGAATGAAGAGCCATCAAATTTGGTGTGATTGGTGTAGATTGAGACCGCCCCCACCCTGCAACAGTGGAGAAAGCCTTTCAAACTTCTTCAGCCTGTGTCCTTGAGGCACTCTGCAACACCTGGGCCAATGTGGATTATGTTTTGACCAGTTCCCATTGTAAGTGGATTGCTGTCTCCTCTGTAGAGGACAGAATATCCTAGTCATTTGAAAAAAATCAATGTAAAGACTATTGAACCCAATCTTAAAGACAGTTTGAACTATATAGAATATTACACAGCTGATTTCCTCTGGAGCTCTTTGGCCTATATATTTTTTGAAGCAATATCTTGGATTTTAAAGGAAAAATTTCTTTGTCATTGAATGCTCAGGAAGACCCAACACCACATTTATATGTAATCTGAACCAGTATTAAATGGAAGTGAAATTTGGGTGACTAATATAAGTATAAAATTTTTGAATGCAACTACATCAAAAATGCTTTAATGTCTCCCATCCTTTTATCCTGAAACAAAGTTGATAGTTGATGATGTGGAATACCACCACTGAGAAATTAGTTTGTTTGTTTTTTGGATATTTCTTTTTCAGTAAGAATATTAAGTGCTTATATTAAGCCTTTTACTTGTATGTGTGTAAAGCTGTGAAGAGTTGACTCGTTTGACTCTTTAGGGAAGAACATAACAAAAACCCAATGACCTCAAATTTAAAAGCCAAGAAAAAGTAACAACATATGTCAGAAACAAATGAAAACTCTGCACAGATAAGATTATAACAACCAAACCCATAGGATTTCACCCCAGATGGCAAATCACACAGCCTCACTTCCACATGACAAGCAAATTACTGCATCAGTAAGTAATGCCTGTTCCTCTGTCATTCTGAGGACTGTGCTAGATGGGAATTTAAAAGTTTGGGGTTATTGCATCATCAACTCATAAGATGTCAGAACTGAGAAAGTCTTTAAAGAACTTCTAGTTCAACTGCCTTTTAACAATTTTTTTCTTTTTCTTGGAAGAGGAACATCAGAGAGGGAGAGAAGAGAGAGAAAATTTGAGAAATTCTTAGGTCACACAGAAAACCAATTTTCTAATTACAAAACAGTTCCTTAATATGGTTTAATTGTATTTATGATCACCCTTATATCTCACCCTCCTTCTTCACTGAATTTCCTTTTTCTTTGGAGACTACCATGATTAGGTTAAAATACTGAGGTGGTCACAGTATATCCATAGACCCATTCTGATTGCTAACCAGTGTCCAGCATTCATACATTCTTTACCATTGAATTCTAGCCTATAGAGCATCTATTCTCAACCTTTTTTCTCTGATAAACATGAGTATGCATGTTAAGTTTGCATATACATGACATATATCTGGTCATGGGCTCACATTCCCAATGGACTGTAACTGCACTGCTTTCCTTTCTACTCAAGAAAGCAACTGACTACAACAGTGACATCTTTCATAGAGAAAATCTTAAATCTACTAAAAAAATTTTAAGTTAAATCATTCACATTTTTCATGCTTGAAACTATTTTTAGCCACACCTCCAAACTGATGATGACTGTGGGCATTGGTATTCCCATTGGTAAGTGTTGCTTTGTGAAGTCACTTCAGTTTGATTTAGTCCCTTGCACAATCTTCTGTGGTAGGCACTAATTGTATCTCCATTTTATACATGAGAAATGTGAAGCTCAGAGAAGTTAAGTAACTTGCCTAAAGTCCCACTGGCCAATAAAGGAAAAGCCAGCATCCCAACCCTGGTATCAATGACCAAGGTACATGACCTTCCCCTCCTATGCTATGATGCCTTCTTTAAGACGTGGGTCTCAAATACCCCCTTCTTTTTTGAACCCACAATATTGGTGGAATAAGAATTTGCACATGGGGTAGAATGTCTGACTCCTGGGAAAATGTAGCTTCTACTCTATCTTCTTTACCATATTTCATCCCTCTTCCTAGAAGTAACTATTGATTTTTATTTTATTACATTTCAGTTAAAAATATATGTATAAGCAAATGCATGTGTTCCTCTCCTTTTCTTTCATAAACAGTAGTACAATATACCACTGTATACTTTTCTCCACTTTACTTTTTTACTCAGACGTACTTTCTGGAAATTACTCCAAGGATATACATAGACATATTCTCTATTCCTTTTACAAATCCATAGCATTGTACTGGGTGCATGTGCTACAGTTCATTTAGCCAGCTCCACTGGATAGACATTTGGGTTGTTTTTAAGCCTTTCTTTGTTAAAAATACTGTTACAAAGAATAGTTAACCTTATATATTTTTATATATTTTTGTATACCCCTTTTTGTCCTTTTGTCATGCATCTTTAGGATAGGTTCATAGAAGTAGTATTTTTAGGAAGATAAAGGTGTATATAATTTGGTCCATGTAGTTAAATTCTATAATAGTTGTATTAATTTACAATCCCAATCGGCAGTTCAAGAGTACCTTTCCTCCACAGCATTGCTAACAGATATTTATCAAATTTGGATTTTAATCAAACTGTTAAGTGAGAAAAAGATATTCCCATGTAGTGTTAATTTTCATTTTTAAGTTGAAGTTAGTAGATTTACAATATTATATTAGTATCAGGTGTATAACATAGTGAATCAGAATTTTTATAGAGTATACTCCATTTAATATTATTACAAAATAATGGCTATATTTCCTTATGCTGTACAATATATCCTAGTTGCTTATCTTATACATAGCAGTTTGTATATCTTAATCCCATATCCCTGTCTTGCCCCTTACCTTTTCCTTTGAAAAGGGGGAAACATTTCCTCACATCATATACAAAAATAAACTCAAAATGGATTAAAGAACTAATGTAAGACCTGAATCCATAAAACTCCTACAAGAGAACATAAGTAGAACTCTCTTTGACATAAATCTTTTAGATTTATTTAATCTTTTACCACTGGTTTGTTCTCTTTATCTGTGTCTCTGTTTCTGTTTATATTCATTCACTTGTTTTATTTTTTAGATTCCATATATAAGGGAAAACATACAGTATTTGTCTCTCTCTAACTTATTTCACTAAGCATAATACCCTCTAGGTCCATCCACATTGTTGCAAATGGCAGAATTTCATTCTTTTTTATGACTGAGTAATATTTCATTTTATATATATATATATATATATATATATATATATATATATAAAATCTCACATCTTTATTCATTCTTCTGTTGATGAACACTTAGATTGCTTCCATATCTTGGCTATTGTAAATAGTGCTGCTATAAACATTGGGGTTCATGTATCTTTTCAGATTAATGTTTTTTTCTTCAGATATATTTCCAAGAGTGGAAATGCTTGATCATATGGTAGTTCTATTTTTGTTTTTTTGAGAAACCTCTATACTGTTTTCCATAATGGCTTCACCAATTTACATTTCCACAGTGTACTAGCATCCCCTTTATTCTACATCCTCACCAACATTTGCTATTTGTAAACTTTTTGATGAGAGCCATTCTGACATTTTTGAGGTAATATCTCATTGTGGTTTTGATTTGCATTTCTCTGATAATTAGCAATGTTGAGCATCTTTTCATGTGCCTGTTAGCCATCTCTTTGTCTACTTTAGAAAACTGTCCATTTAAATCTTTTGCCCATTTGTAATGAGGTGGTTTTTTTATATTGAGTTTTATGAGCTGTTTATAATATATTTTGGATATTAACTCCTTATTAGTCATATCATTTGCAAATATTTTCTCCCAATCAGTGGGGGGTTGTCTTTTTGTTTTGTTTATGGTTTTCTTTGCTGTGCAAAAGCTTTTAAGTTTAATTAGGTCCCATTTCTTTATTTTTGCCTTTGTTTCTTGGTAGACAGACCTAAAAGATTTACGTCAGAGTGTTCTGCTTATGTTCTCTTCTAGGAGTTTTATGGATTCAGGTCTTACATTAGGTCTTTAATCCATTTTGAGTTTATTTTTGTATATGATACAAGGAAATGTTCTAATCTCATTCTTTACATGTGGCTGTCCAGTTTTTCCCACCACCACTTATTGAAGTGACTGTCTTTTCTCCATTGTATATTCTTGCCTCCTTGGTCATAGATTAATTGACTATAAGACCATGGGTTTATTTCAAGGTCCTCTATCTGGTTCCATTGAGCTATGTCTGTTTTCATGCAGTACCATAATGTTTTGATTACTGTAGCTTTGTAGTATAGTTTGAAATCAGAGAGAGTGATACCTCCAGCTTTGTTCTTTTTGCTCGATTTCTTTGGCAATTAAGGGTCTTCTGTGGTTTTATATAAATTTTAGTATTGCTTGTTCTAAATTGTTTGTTCTAAATTATTGGAAAATGCCATGGGTATTTTGACAGGGATTGCATTAAATCTATAGATTGCTTTGGGTAGTATGAACATTTTAACAATACTAATTCTTTCAATACATGAACATGGGCTATCTTTCCATTTATTTGTGTCATCTTCAATTTCCTTCATCAGTATTTTATAGTTTTCAGAGTAAAAGTCTTCTCCTTGGTTAAGTTTATTGCTAGGTATTTTATTCTTTTTGAAGCAATTTTAAGTGAGATTGTTTTCTTGCTTTCTCTTTCTGATAGTTCATTGTTAGCATTGTAGACAAAAACCAGATTTCAGTACATTAATCCTGTATACTGTAATTTTACTGAATTCATTTATTAGTCAGTAATTTTTTGTGTGAAGACTTTAGGTTTTTCTATGTATATATAATATCATGTCATCTGCAAATAGTGACAGTTTTTTCTTTACTTCCAGTTTAAATGCCTTTTATTTCTTTTTCTTGTCTGATTGCTGTGTCTAGGACTTCCAATACTGTGTTAAATAGAAGTGGTGAGAGGGGTTATCATTGTCTTTTTCCTCATTTTAGAGGAAAAGCTTTCATTTTCACATTTGAGTATGATGTCAGCTGTGGGTTTGTCATAAATGGTTTTTATTATGTCAAGATATGTTCCCTCTATAAAAACTCTGATGAAAGTTTTTATCATGAATGGATGTTGAATTTTGTCAAATGCTTTTTCTACATCTATTGAGATTATTATGTGATATTTGTCCTTCCTTTTGTTAATGCAGTGTATCACATATGATTGATTTGCAAATATTGAACCATCCTTGCATCCCTGAAATAAATCCTATTTGATGATGGTGTATGATCCTTTTTATGTATTGTTGAATTTGGTTTGCAAATATTTTGTTAAGGATTTTTGCATCTATGTTCATCAAAGATACTAGCCTGTAATTTTCTTTTTTTGGAGTGTCTTTATCTTGGTTTTGATATCAGGATTATGGTGTCCTCATAGAATGAATCTGGGAGTATTTCCTCTGCCAATTTTTTTGGATTAGTTTGAGAATGATACATATTAGCTCTTCTTTATATGTTTGGTTGAATTCCTCTGTGAAACCATGTACTCCTGGTCTTTTGTTTGCTGGTAGTATTTTTATTACAGATTAGATCTAACTACTAGTGAACAGTATGTTCAGATTGTCTATTTCTTCCTAATTTAGTCTTGGAAGGTTGTATGTTTCTAGAAATTTGTCTATTTCTTCTAGGTTGTTTAATTTGTTGGCATATAACTGTTTGTAGTATTCTCTTACGATTTTTTGTGTCTCTGTGATATTGGTTGTTAGTTCTCTACTTTCATTTCTTATTCTGTTTATTTGGGTCCTTTCTCTTCTTTTCTTGATGAGCCTGGCAAAAAGTTTTATCAATTTTGTTTATCTCTTCAAAAAGCCAGGCTTGGTTTCATTGATCTTTTCTGTTGTTTTTTGGTCTCTCTTTTATTTATATCTCCTCTGATTTTTATTATTTCCTTCCTTTTGCTGACTTTGGGCTTTGTTTGCTCATTTTCTAATTCCTTTAAATGGTTTGTTAGGTTATTTATTTGAGATTTTTTCTTGTTTCTTGATATTGGTCTGTATCATTCTAAGCTTCCCTCTTAGAACTGCTTTTGTTGTATGCCCTAGATTTTGGAAGGTTGTATTTCTGTTTTCATTTGTCTCAAGGTATTTTCTGATTTTTAATATTTCTTCAATGATCCATTGTTTTTTTAGTAGCATGTTGTTTAGTCTCCATGTGTTGGTGTTTTTCCCATTTTTCTTTCTGAAAATAATTTGTAGTTTCATACAGTCATAGTTGGAAATACTGTTTGATATAATTTCTGTTCTATTCTTTTGTGGCCTGGCATGTGATTTATCCTGGAGAATATTCCATGTACACTTGAAAAGAATGTTATTCTGCTGTTTTTGGATTGAATGTCCTGGAAATATCTGTCAAACCCAACTGGTCTAATGTGTCATTTAAGACTGTTTTCTTACTGATTTTCTGTCTGGATGATCTGTCCATGGATGTAAGTGGGCCATTAACGTCCCGTATTATTACTGTATTGTTGTCAACTTCTCCTTTTACATCCATTCATAATTGCATTATGAATGCAATATAAGTGCTCCCATATTTGGTGTATATATGCTAACGAGTGTTAATTTATCTTCCTCTCCTGACTCCTTTGTCATTATATAATGCCCTCTTTGTCTGTTACAGACTTTGTTTTAAAGTTTATTTTTTTATGAAATGAGTATTGCTATCCCTGCTTTCTTGTTGTTTCCATTTGCATGAAATATCTTTTTCCATCCCTTTACTATCAGTCTGCATGTGTGTCTTTAGCTATGAAGTGAGTCTCTTGTAAGCAGCATATAGATGGGTCTTGTTTTTTTTTATCCAATCACCACCCTATATCTTTGATTAGAGCATTTAATCCATTGACTTTTAAAGTGATTATTGATTACTGCCATTTTATTACTTGTTTTCTGGTTGTTTTTGTCATTCGTCTCTGTTCTTTTCTTCTTTTAGTTTCTTCCCTGTGGTTTGGTGATTTTATTTTTTCATATGCTTGTGTTCATTTTGCTCTAGCTTTTGTACTTGTTTTTGATTTGTGGTTACAGTGAGGTTCCTATCTGTAGACATATCACTATATCTGCCTGTTTTAAACTGGTAGTCATTTAAGTTCAAACACATTCTTGTAGATCTACGTTTTTTACTCCCCTCCCCCACGTTTCATTATTGATGTCATATTTTACATCTTCGTTTATCCCTTAACTGCTTATTGTAGTTATATTTTTAATATTTATTTTGTTTTTTGATTCTTATAAAAAATTACCTGAGTTGTTGATCCTTGCTTTTACATATGTTTGCCTTCACAAGTGAGATTTTTTTCCTTTCCTATAGATACTTACTGTTGTGGCCTTTTCTTTTTCACTTAGAGAAGACCCTGTAACTTTTCTTTTAGGTTAGGTTTAGTATTGATGAACTCTTAGTTTTTGATTGAGAACCTCCTTATATATCCTTCAATTCTAAATGATAATCTTGCTAAAGTATCCTAAGTTGTAGGTTTTCCTTTTTCAGGTCTTTTTATATATCATGCCACTCCTTTCTGGCCTGCAAAGTTTCTGCAGAGAAATCAGCTGATGGCTTTATAGGGATTCCCTTTTATATGACTCTTTGTTTTTCTCTTGCTGCCTTTAGAAGTCTGTCTTTAAGTTTTGTCATTTTAATTATCATATGTCTTGGTATGCATCTTTTTGGGTTCATCATCTTTGGGACCCTCTGTGCTTCTTGTACTTAGATATCTGTTTCCTTCTAGTTTGGGGGGTTTTCAGCCATAATTTTATCAAATAAATTTTTAACCCCTTTCTCCCTCTCTTCTCCTTCTGTGACCCCTATAATGCATAAGTCAGTATGCTTATTGTTGTCTCAGAGGTCCCTTAAACTGTTCACTTTCATTTTATTTGTTTTTCTTTTTGCTGTTCTCATTGAGTGATTTCCATTATTCTATTTTCCGATTACTTATGTGTTCTTCTGTATCATGTTGTCTGCTGTTAATTCCTTCTAATATATTTTTCATTTCAGTTATTTTATTCCTCAATTTTGACTGATGCTTTTTTATATATATTCTAGGTCCTTGTTAAAATTATCACTGTGTTTATCTGTTTTTTCCCACATAATTTAATTAACATTCTTATTACTAATGCTTTGAACTCTTTGAACTAATATATTTCTGTTTTGTTAGTCTTTTTTTTCAGGTGGTCGCAGGAACCAGCCAGAGTCCTGTGCTGTGTCATTCTGTTTTTTTCCACCTTATTCCAGGAATAAGCAAGTGTGTGTGTGCTCTTCATGAGCAGAGTCTCAGTTTATTCCAGCCCTCCTGTTAGTTTCACTGATTTTCTTACCAGCTCAGGGGACTCATCTTCCCAGTGTCAGACCCCATGGCTGGGGCACTCAATATGTGGCTCAAACCACTCACTCTCCAGGGAGGATCTCTGCCCTTCTAATCACTCCTCCTTCTGTGTCCCCTCTCAGGGGCACAGGTCCTGACCTGATCACTTCTCTTCCCTTTCTACCCAATTCTGTGTGGATCTTTCTTACAGCCTTGGTTGTACAAAAGTCTTTCTGCCAGCCTCCAGTTAGTTTTCAGTGAGAATTGCTCCACATATAGATGTATATTTTGATGTATTCATGGGGGAAGGTGAGTGCTACATCCTCCTACTCCACCATCTTGCTCTCTTCTCCTAATTTGCATTTTTTATTATGGAAAAAAGTAGACCATCTTCTCATGGCTAAAACTACTTGTGTCTCTTTTTGTTGTGCAATATTTGTGTATTTCTCTAGCCTATATTTACAGTTTGTCTTATTCTTCTTCAGTTTTTAAGAAATCTTCATATTTTACAGATATCAATTTTTTTCTGTGATAGAACTGCAAATATTTTTCTCAGTTTGTTGCTTGTCTTTTGGCATTTTAATTTTGTTGCCATGAAATTGTTTGCCACAGAGTTTTTACTACAATCAATGCCCAGTTATCAGGAAAGAGTACAGAGTAACTGGCTTGAAAAATAGTTGTATTTTTAAAAATTATTAATATACTGTGAAGTTGTGGATATATATAGTTACTGTGAATCAATGAAGGTATACACTAATAGGAATCAAGGTCTTTACAGAATAAAACCCATAAAAATATTTAAGGGTGTAACAAATGTCTGAATAAATCAGGAGAGATACCATATTATTGGATGAAAATATTCAGTTGTAAAGATGTCAGTTCTCCCACCAAATAAAAAGGAATTATTCAATCTGAGTATGGGAGAATAATTTTTAAATGGAAGAAAAGTAAACAGAAACTCAGTGTTTTGTAGAACAATACCATATGGTCTAAGATATGTGCAACTGGAATCTCAGAATCAAAAGAGAGTAAGATTGAGCAGGAAAAAAAAAAAAACTTCAGAAAATAGTGGCTGAAGACTGTACATTTTCATGGGGGAAAAACCCTGGTATATAGATCCAAGGAACTCACCAAACACAAAGCAGGATAAATATAAGGAAAACAACCATACCTATGCACATCGTAGTCAAACTGCTAAAAACAAGATGCAGAGAAAATAATGAAAACATATAGAGGAAAAAAAGACATAGTATATAAATGGGAACAGGATAAGAATTATGGCAACTCCTTTTCAGAAACGATGGAGAAGGGAAAATAGAAGTTCATCCTTAAAGTGTTGAAAGAAAAATAAATTGTTTACCTAGAATTCTGTGGTAAGTAATAATATCCTTTAATAGCAAGGATAAAATAAAATAAAATGATTCATTTCAGATAAATGAAAACTGTAAGATTCATTGGTGGCAGAAATCCTTATAATAGAAAACAGGCAATAAATAAAATTTGTAAAACCAAAATTTAGTTACTTGAATAGATTAATAAGATTGGTAAACACCCTATCAAAAATAATCAGTAATGAAGAGGAGAAGAATACAAATTACCTAAATGAAAAATGATCATACAGATCACTACAGATCATACAGAACTTGAGAATAATAGGGAAATATTATAACCACCTTTATTTCAATAAATACAACTGATAAAACAGACACATTTTTTGAAAAAATAAAATTTTCCTAAATGAACTCAAGATGAAAATGAAATTTTGAATGGCTTTATATTTATTAAGGAATTTGAATTTTAATTTAAAAAATCCCCTATGAAGAAAACTCCATGCCCAGATGGTTTCACTGGTGAAAGTTATCAAACAATCAAGAATTAATATGAATATTACACAAATTATTTCAGAAAATAGAGGAGGAGGGAAAATTTCTCAGTTACTCTTATGAGACTGGCTTTTATTTTAAAATCTTACAATGACAATACAAGAAAAAGGCCCAGACCAATAACTTTCATAAGCATAGACCAAACCCTCAGCAATAGTAGTAAATAAAATCCAGCAATATATAAACAAGGATAATACCACATGACTAAGTCAGGTTTATTCCAGGAAATAAGGATTGGTTCATCATTCAAAACTCACTTAATGTACACTAAGAAAATAAAGGAGAAACATACCATCTCAATCAATGCAAAAGAAGCATTTAACAAAATTTAAGACCAATGTATGGTAAAAATTCTCAGTAAAATAGGAGTAAAAGGGAACTGCCTCATGTTGGTAAAATGTATTAATGAAAATTCTGTAGCTAACTACATACTTAATAGTGACACTATGAATTCTTTCTCCCTAAGATGAGGAACAGTGATAGGATGCCCTTTATCACTATTTGTATTCAATATTTTACTGGCTATTCTAGCCACTGCAATAAGGCAAGAGAAATAAATGAAAGATATATAAATTGGAAGGGAAGAAATAAAATTTTTTATTCACAGAGAGCATAAATAGCTAAATAGAAAATCCTGAGGACACTAAAAAGCTGTTAGAATAATAAATAAATTTGTAGGCTTCCGTGGTGGCACAGTAGTTGAGAATTCGCCTGCCAATTCAGGGGACATAGGTTCGATCCCTGGTCCAGGAAGATCCCACATGCCGCAGAGCAACTAAGCCCATGCTCCACAACTACTGAGCCTGTGCTCTAGAGCTCATGAGCGACAACTACTGAAGCCCACACACGGCAAAAAGAGTAGCCTCTGCTCGCCGCAGCTAGAGAAAGCCCACGCACAGCAACAGAGACTCAATGCAGCCAAAAGTAAGTAAGTAAGTAAATAAATAAATAAATAAATAAATTTGTGACAATGATAAATGAATTTCAGGATACAAGACTCAATTTACAAAATTTCATCTGTATTTTTATATGGATATCACAGAAATTGGAATATGAAGATTTTAAAACAATGTAATTTTTTATAGTATCAAAATAACCATAAAGTATTTCAAAATAAATTTAATAAGATCTGTAAAAGACATATACATTGAAAACTATAAAACATTGATGAAAGAAATTAAAGATGATCTAAATCATTAGGAAGGTACATGGTATTCATGTATTGGAAGAGCAAGTAATGTTAAGGTATACAGCCTTCCCAAATTTATCTATAGATGTAGTGTAATCCCAATCAAAATTTCAGCAGAGGTTTTTAGAAATTAACAAGCTAATACCAAAAATTACATAGAAATGCAAATGACTGAGAATTGCCAAAATAACTTTTTAAAAAGGAAACAAAGTGGGAGAAATTACACTGACTGATTTTAAGACTTACTATAAAGCTACAATAATCAGAGTGTAGAATCATATGTCTTACAATAGACATACAAGTCAGTGGAAAAGAATAGAGTCCCAAAATAGTGCTACACACACACACACACACACACACACACACACACACACACACACACACACACACTGATTTCTGTCAAAGACCTAAAGTAATTTGACAGGGAAAATAGTATTTTCAGTGTACAGGAAATGTATGGAAAATTTTTTAAAACTTCGACTTCTACCTCAGACCACACAAAAATTAATTTAAAATAGATCATAGACCTAAGCATAAAAGCTAAAATATAAAACATATAGAGGAAGAGGTGGAATGAAATCTTCATGACACTAAGTAGGCAAAGAGTTTTAAGACAATGTGTACCAAAAAAATCACTAACCATAAAATAAAACAAAAACCATTAAGCTGTATTTCATCAAAATTGAAAACTTATGCTCACGTAAATATATCTTGCATCTGACAAAAGAAATCTTGCAATAATAGAAGATAAACATGATATTTTTTAAAAAGACAAAAATGTGAATGGACCTTTCATTAAAGAAGATATATAAATGGACAAAAAGTGCATGAAAAGATGCTCAACATCATTAGTCATGAGGGGAATGCAAATTAAAATAAGGTACCACTATATACTCATTAGAATAACTAAATGGAAAAGACTGGCAAGAGTAAGTATTGGTGAGGATGTAAAGCAGCTGAAACTACCACACATCCCTGGTGACTGTGTAAAATGGTACAACATTTTTGAAAACAGTTTGGCCATTTTTATAGAGTATATTCTTACCATATAATACAGTCCTTTTTCTCATAGGTACTTATCCATGAGAAAAAAAAATGCCTATATTTTAACATGAATACTTTTAAACATAAATATTTATAACACCTTCATTCATGATAGCCCCAAAATGAAGACATTGATAGGTGAATGTATGAACAAATTATGGTTTATTCCTGTGATGGAATACTTCTCAGCAATAAAAAAGAGAAATATACTGGTATATGCAACAAAGGCTGCATTTCATAGACATTTGAGCAAACATGCCATTTTATAAACTTCTAGAATAGGCAAGTCTAGTTTATTAGAAATATGAGTAATAGTGGAGGGAGAATGACTACAAATGGACACAAGGAAACATTTTTGGGGGGAATGTAAATGTTCTATATCTTGATTGGTATGGTGTTTACAAGGGTGTCAGTTGTCAAATGTCACCAAACTGTACACTTCAAATGTGATGTTTTTATTGTAAGTATATTATACCTCAATCAAATTTATTTTTTAAATAACTTAAAAAAATTATTTTAGTGAAGTATAGTTGATTTACAATGTTGTATTAATTTCTCCTGTACAGCAAAGTGATTCAGTTAGACATATATACATTCTTTTTCATATTATTTTCCATATGGTTTATCACAGGGTATTGAATATAGTTCCCTGTGCTATATACAGTAGGACCTTGTTGTTTATCCATCCTATATAAAATAGTTAAAATTCTATTCTATAAATTCTATAAAATTCTATTCTATAACTCTATCACGTGTCAGTAATGAATGTTTATTGCAATATTGTTTATAACAGTAAAAAACTGGAAATAAATAATCTAGCAATATGGGAAGAGTTAAATAAACCACAGCCATAAAAGATCAAAGGAAGAAATAATTGAAATTACTACAAATCAGCAAAAGTGTCTTCTCATTATTTCACAGCTCGTAATGTGGGCATTTAACAACCAATAGACATACACTGTATGCTGGTTATTCCACATTTGCTTCACTCATCCTCATTCTCTAGCATTCTGTTCTTCACTCGTTGCCCTGCATGTCTAAACCTTAGGGCTAGCATTGATTGCCCAGATTCCCTTGTCAACTTTAGCCAATGAAAGCCATTAACATAACATTGAAATGAGAAAGAAAGAAGAGGTAGTTGTATTTCTTCACCATTTCTTCCCTGCTTTGCTTCAGCATTCTGGTTGTGGCTCTGGGCACTCAAGACTACAACTTCTTCTGTTGGGCAACCTCTCCTCCATAACTCCAGCTCTGTTAACATTATTTACTCTTTTATTTCTTTCCAGCTTAGGGTGGTAACAGGTTCCTGCTCTGCTATCTCTGGGTATTTCAACATCTCTTACTGTTTTCATTAACTCTGTCCACAATCTGTAAATAGTTCCTTTATTAAGGTCTCTTGAATTGCTCCATCTTATTGAAAATCTGTTTCCTGCCAAGACAGGTCCAGCCTGGTCTTTGTACAGTAATCCCCATTGCATACAACACTTTTGCCTTGCTAATATCAAAACGACCAAAACAAAATGAATTAGGCTAAAACATCTGAAAACAGATTTTTCAGTTGCTATCATTTAACCATTTTCTATCAAGTAATATACATAGAATTGTTTTAGACATTTTATTTTTACTCTTTTTGAGGATATCTTCAGAATGCTAAGTATATTTCTAATACTGAATGAAGTTTAACTTAATCATTCAAATATATTTTGTACAGCTTTTTGGCCTGTTTTGTGAATTTGACTTTTCTATTTCTTTCTTTCTTTCTCTTCCTTTACCAAGAGTAATAGAGAATTCAGCTTTGTGGTTCATGAATCCCTGTAGGTTTATGTACTTATCATTTAGCACTTTCATAAAATTTAGACTGGCTAGCTTGCTAAGTGCACCGCCAGTTTTACTTATTTCAAAAAACAGGTGGCAATCAGTTTTCTTAAATATGTTTATTCGGTATAAATCTGCCTTATCTAGCTTTGTCAGTTTTCCTCAAGCCTTTTTTGAATGATTTTGCTGTTAAAACATCTTGTACTCAGTAAACAATTGATTTAGATATTGTTAAAAACATGAAATCACCCAATTATTTTCTCTTCCCCTTCCTTTGCTGAATAACAGAGTTATATGTTTATTGTTCTCTGTTAGCTCTGAGCTAAAATTCAGAAGGAAGCAGGGCCAAGGCCTGTGATTAGTGATTCTAAGTGAAGAGGCTGCTATTGTCAAACATTTCCTCCTTGACTGGGAAAGATGGGAAGCCAGTCCTGTTTAATATGATTACCCTAATGATGCTACCCTGGATATTGAAATATTATGCTTTATTTGGAATCAGAGCCACTAACAATATTAATAGGAGCCAAGCATCTTTCTAGGATAGAACCTTGGAGAAACCTTGGTCCAGCAACATTATTTCTGTACAGATGTTGACAACACAGTCAAAGCTGCCTGGCATTTATAAAGATCAAAATCAATTTTGTAGTAAATCAAGAGCCAATGAAGGCTTCACCTCAATGGATGATTTCTTCTGATTAGCTATAACTTTAGTTTTGTGACTACGGGAGGTGATTATCTTTGCTCATGGAAGACAGATCCCTATTGCAAAAGGACAAGAAATCTTTCCCTCTTTTGACTGTGACACCAATCAGTTCTAATGTGAACTGTAATTCTTCAGTGCCCTGTAATTTTCCTAAAAGCTTCCAGATTGGAAAATTCTACTCAAAATAATGGCTTCTTTCTCTCTTTGTGTATTTGCACAGCAGGCAGATGTCAAAGTGACAAAAATGTGTCCTGTTTCATTATTTAATCTTTTCAATGGTTATCATGCTGAAAGATCTTATCTTTTTATTGTACAGTTGGAGGAGGGTTTCTATGCTGTCATGGTTACAATATGTCAGTGCTGGAATTTTAAATTGTGATACGTTTTAGTTGATGAGAGCTCTTCTGCAATCTCTAACACTGTCCTTGTCATTGATAACTCTGCAGAAGGAAGTCTATGTTTATCACAAAGTGTCTAATTCAGTTTTCTTAAAGTGATTATGAAGTTGTCAGATGATCAAGAGAGGTATACAATTCAATAGTTTGAGAATGAAATTGTCTCTATTCTCTTTAGTAAGTACCAAATTTTTGTGCTATCCTTCAGAAAACATTATGTATTTCAGTAAATATTTCCTGCAGGAGTTCAGTTAATACCCAGTTATCATTATTTTAAACACTAATATTCTTTACAAAAATGTAGCATTCACTGAAATAGTACACTGTTAACCAATTTATCCCCTTAGCTTTTATATATGCATATTTTTTAGATAACAGGTGCTTTCTCTACTTATTATGTAGAATTCAATCAAGTTTATCTACCTGGGGTGTTTAACAAATTTTAAAATGCAATCAGCTTTTATATGACTAGCCCAACTCTATTTCTCTTTATGTGAAAACTTTTGAATTAATTCATCTGAAAGTATGTGTTAGGCCAAAATTATTTTGAAGTATTTCTGAAAAGTTATGCTTGTTATGTCACCTATGATTTAGTATTCAACATCTATAAACTCCTATTAAACAATCATGATATTTCCTCTAACTTTGAGTACTTCCCATAATGTCTCTTTAAAAATGATCACATCAACCCAATTTTAGAATGGGAGAAATTAATCAGAAAGGTGGTAGAAATCAGAAAGATTAATCAGAAAGTTGTAGGTTCAAGTGTTTATATTTTTCTCTTTATGTTTTTACTGTAATGATTATAATATTTTATTTTGAAAAATGAAATTTCTGAGAGGAGAAAGTAATATAAGCCGTTATAACTATTATTCCTTTACAAATGGACTTTAGGGCTGTTTTATGATAAACATATTGCAATATGGAAAATTTATATTTCTGCTTGAGCCACATAAACTATGGTTAAAAAACCCATATTGTATTAGGGGTCTCACAAAATTTTATAAACTTAAATGTAGATATATATATTTCCTCTTCTAAAACTGGTAAACACTTCCAGGTAATCATTTATGCTTCCATTTTTAATTGTTAAAGACAATGCTATATACTCTTTTTCTGGAGCTTTAAGATACCTGCTTATTTGTGTAAGGTTGGTCCTGACCAACTTAGGCTGTCAATACAGAATTCAGGAAACTTTCAGGGGTTCCCCTGCCTACCTCTCATTGACAGCTAGCTCTCCCAGTGTGGCTTACTGCCAGCTGGGCTAGGGAAACGGGGTTAGTACTCAGAGCCTATTTGACAGGAATTTACATTTGTACATGTATTTGGAAGAATGAGACATGCCAGGCAGTCTTGACTGCCTTGGTCAATTCCTTCTGTTTCTTGTGGAGGTGTGGGAAACATGGAGTGAGGAAAGATACATTTTAGCAACAAGCTTCATAAGCTTCAAAATAAAATACTTCAGCCTTCTCTCTTTAACAGATTTCTCTTAAGGATAACTGGTGAGGCAGATCCTGACCTATGGATCACTCCAGAACAATTCTGAATGATATTTTCACTGACATAGAAATCAATTATTTTCTTTCAGTCCATCGAAGATATCACTATTTTTTTCTGGTAAGGAGTCATCTCTTATTCTAATTGTTACTCATTTGAAAATAGTATCTATTTTTCTCTGGCTGCTTTTAAGATTTTCTCTTATATTTGGTTTTCTGAAGTTTTGCTATGATATGTATAGGTGTGGCATATGTATCATTTTTCATACTTGGATGTCTTAAATCTGTGGATGATGTCTTTCATTGGTTTTAGGAAATTCATAGTTACTATCTTTTTAAAAATTGCTTCTTCCACTTTCCTCTTCATTTGCAAAAGGAATTAAATATATGTTTGTACTTTTTACTATATTATTTATGTCTCTTACCCTTCTTAGGTACATTACTTTCACTTATCTGTGTTCTTTCTCTGCATAATTTCTTTTGATCTACCTCTCCAGTTAACTGATTCTTTTTTTAGCTGTGCCTAATCTGTTGTTACACTTATCCATTGGGTTCTCAATTTTAATTGCTAGATTTTTTTTTTTTTTTTTTTTTTTTTTTTGCAGTATGCGGGCCTCTCACTGTTGTGGCCTCTCCCGTTGCAGAGCACAGGCTCCGGACGCGCAGGCCTAGCGGCCATGGCTCATGGGCTTAGTTGCTCCACGGCATGTGGGATCTTCCCGGACCAGGGCACGAACCCGTGTCTCCTGCATCGGCAGGCGGATTCTCAACCACTGCGCCACCAGGGAAGCCCTGCTAGATTTTTTTGTCCTAATATTTCTATTTTGTTCTTTTTCAAATATGCTATGTAATTTTTTTGGGGGGATTCCCGTTTTCTGTTGAAATTCTCAATCACATTAGTATCTCATTGAACATAACCAACATAGTTATATTAAAGTCTACTACTTAAAGTGTGTTGATTAGTTCAGATATATGGACTAGTTTCAATGGGTCTCATTAACTGTATTGTTTCTGCTTGTTCATATGCATATTTTTCTGTCTCTCTGTGTTATCACTGGTTGCATTATCATTGCCTGGTTATCTTCTATTGCATTCCAGCCACTTTATTTGAAACATTGCTCGTAGAAATAATTTGAGGCCTGGGTAATGTTATCTATCTCTCAAAAATATTTTAGTTTTACTTCTGCCATGCACCTGTGGCACTGTAATCTCTAGTCTGATATTACTTTAATCCAATTTCAGAATTTTATCAAACTTGGTGACTTGACATTGGGCCATAGTCTTTGCAGGGGAGAGCTTACTTCTGGTTCGTCCTTACTTCTATGGTTAAGCTATTTTGAGTCCTAACCCAAGTACAGGATTGTACCAGAGTCCTCACCCATGGGCACTGTTTTATCTTCTGTCGTCTAAGACACATAAGGCTGACAAAAGCTGCTTGGTGACTGAGCAGTCTCTTTGGGAATCCACAAGAAAGCAGATGCCCACAAGAAAGCAGTTCCAAATGCTCATGTCTCTGCGTTTCCATCTTCTCCTGAATCTTGACCTGGAAATTCTTCAATATCTTCTTATCTCTATGATGCCAACAATTTTTGTTTGTTTGTTTTAACTTTCTTCTTTTCTAGATGTCATCTGAATGAGTGTTGGTCTGAATTATCTGGCTTTCCTTCAATGGAAGTGTCATTATCCTTTTCATTCTCATATAGATCTTACAGTTTATATCCTCTACTATGGATAATACATAATATGGATAATATAAATTGTGTTTTTCTATACTTGTTTCACACTGGTAACTTTTGTTTCCCCAATGAAACTAAGCTTTTTGCAAGCAGAGGCCATATAAAGTATTTTTCCATATACACATCACTCTTCTTATACCCAAAATGCTAACTCAGAGCTGAAATGTAAATAAACACAGTTATATACTCACTAGCTTCATATTATAAATTGTAGTCAATTGATATAGGAAGTAATTGGCTTTATTCTTATTTTAAATAAATCATTATGGTAGAGGTTAATTAGGTAATTCTCTTTTGTTATTTATTATTATTTTTATTATTGCTGTTCTTAGCTGTTTTGCCCATTGTAATCACCTTCCTCTCTTGTCTCTTGTCCATACCATACCTTTCTGGTATCTTCACTTGATAAATTGTTTATATTGGTCAATTTGCCTGTCCTGCCTGTTTCTTTTCGGTGGATCTGTTACCAAAGTAAGTGGTGTAGACCCTGCTCTGGCCCTAGCCTGGCCAAGGCTCTCTGCCTCAGTCGGGGAGGGTTCTTTTTCTGTTTGGGTCCAACTAGGCGAATAATGAAACCAAAGATAAGATCAACATAGCACAAGCTTTATTTAGTGGCCAAAGAATGGAGAATCAGGAACTAAGTTCACAGATCAACCCACCTGGTGAGAGTGATTTAATTTTTTTTGTTTTGTGGTACGTGGGCCTCTCACTGTTGTGGCCTCTCCTGTTGCGGATCACAGGTTCCGGGCGCGCAGGCTCAGTGGCCATGGCTCAAGGGCCCAGCCGCTCCACAGCGTGTGGGGTCTTCCTGGACCGGGGCACGAACCTATGTCCCCTGCATTGGCAGGTGGACTCTCAACCAATGCACCACCAGGGAAGCCTGAGAGTGATTTAATTTTAAGGAGTAAAGACAAAGGGAGGAGGAGTGAGGCTAATTACGGGGAGGCATATTCATTATTCTACAGGGAAGGGGCAGGGCTTTTTTGAGGGAGGGGGAGCCCCCACCTTTTTTTTCTTTTTTGGTCCTTAATGCCTGGTCAAGGCCACCAGTAGGTGTGTTATTTAACATGCAAATATAGTAAAATTAACATATAATAAGACTTAGGGTCTGTTGGAGGTCAGATTCATTGCCATCTTGGTCTTAGCTAGTTCCATCTGTTTTTTGGGTTTTTTTTTGCTTGTAGCTTCCTTTCCTATCTCTGGACCCTTTAACTCAAAGATTTACGTTAACTGCTAACTCCTGCTAAAGGTGGAGGGGAGTTTTCAGGTTTTGAGCAAGGACACTCCTGTAAAGGTGGAAGGGCTGATGGGTTTTGAGCAAAGACCTGGATCAGCTCTGGCAATAGGTCTACGCCTATGCCTCTGGCAGAGCTGGAAAGCTCAACTCCTGGACATTTCCTGAGCGATGGCCATTGCTCATTGGACTTGAGAACACCTAAGGACACATGGAGCACATTGGGCCAGATACTCTCTTCAGAGACTTAGGATGTGGGTTCTAATCCATTTTGTTAAATGACAGAACTGAAAAGTACTAAAGCAGACATGTCTACAGTAGACATAAAAAGTCAGTCTGTAGAGGAGGAATGAGAAAAATGGAATAGATACCATGAGATAAGCAAAGAGAGGCCATGCTACACCTGGAATGGAGCTCCCCTGTTCATTTTCTGAGCTTGTTTTTGTTAACTGTGACACCTAACAGAACAGGGCATTATGAGATATGTTTTAATTCTTCCATTAAATCTCCTCCCCCACACCCCACCCCCTGCTTTTGTTGTGGAGTGGGGCGCAAAGGCTAGTATGGGTGAGGTCTGTTCCTTATAATTTAAATAATTTTTCACCAGGACAAGATCATTTCATAAATCACTTTTTGGTCATTTGATTTATTTTTATCTCTATCTGCATAAATAACTGGTAGTTTATTGCAACTCTTTTTTCATCACCAACTTTAATTTATGTGAGATTTAAGGTACTTGGAAATACAGTACATAGAAAATCATTTTATAAGTGTCTATAACACAGTAGGTTAGAGTACTTAACAAATAAGTGAATACTTTGAACTAGGGGTAAAAAATAAAGCAAAATGCTTGAGTCAACAACTCACTGAGTTCAGAAAATCCTTTCCAGACATATACTATTATGTGATATTTTTTCTAAGGTAAACTGTCAGAGGCCCCACAGGAGGCAATAAAATGCCTTTGAAAAATCCCAAGAAAAAGAAGCATCATAAATCTCGAGTTCTTGATTCATTTTGCATTGTTTGTGATTAAACACACAAGGAACTAAGTCACAAAGTCCGTAATGCAATCATCTTCTTGAAAAAGCACTTTTCAGAATGTCCCACTAAGGTATTTTAGAGATCTCTCTAAAACTAAGTGTTCCTATGACTTATGAAAAAGTACTAAAAAAGTAGTGCAATACTGAGTGATTTTATTGAATTTAAATGAGTGCAGAATAAGTCTGCTGTACTTTTTAAAACATGCTTCTTGGAAAAGACAGGATTCATGCAGCAACTTTTGATGCCTGGAAAAAAGCTGAATATTTTGTGCTTTTAACCAGCAATTTCAGAAAGTGATTTCTTTTTCCTTATTTACTTGCAAAACCAATGGTAATTAAGTATCAATGGGCAAGGGAAATTCAACTTCAGTGTTTTTGATAAGTAAAAATTTACACAGATACAGTGTCTTCTCAAACTTGCAAAACCATGAGTTGGCAGTAAAAGTTTAACGTCTACTTGAGAAAAGAAAGCATAAACATGTAAAAAAATTAATAACATAGGCAGCAGGTATTATGCATTCAGAATCACATGCTCTTATGACAAATTCTAAACTGCATCCAATGGACTGAGAACACAGAAGTGTTCTCTTTTGGAAAACAAAGAAGGCCATGAAGAGCTAGTGGGGAAGACCAGGGGAGATGGTCATTGTGACCTGGAGGCTTTTCAAAGGAAATTTCTTGTGGTAAGGGGAATAAGGAATTAGGCCAGATGTGTTTCCCTCCAATAATACAATATAAGTAAATACTTTAACCATTTTAAAATTTAAAATAACAGCAAATAAAACACAAAGTATCAATGAATTTCCAAAAAGTATAAACTGGGAAAAGCAATTCCCAGGGTAAGACTAGACTGTGGAAGAAATGATGCTCTAAAGAATTTGAATGTAGATTTCATAAAGGGTTTCACAGAAAGTACAGTGCTTCCTGCGGTGACTACCATGGGATAGTTGGAGATCCTATTGTCACTTTAAGACAGAGCAAAAGCAAATTATGATCTGGGGTTGTAATATTTGTCCTTTAATCAGATTTCTCTGGGCAGCTTGTACTGTAGTCCAAATTCTTGTCTTCTGCTCTTCTTGACTGCCATGAAGATTATTAGCATTTGAGGGAGACTAAGATTTGGGGAACATGCCCAATCACCCAAGTGAGAAGGATGGTTTGACAAGTAGCTCTTCCACCATCCTTACACTGAACTTAGTAATGAAGCATCAGAAGATGGGAGGGGGAAAAGGCAGATTAAGATTCCTTTCCCAACTGCTTGGCTGAACCAGTGGTTCTCAACACCCACCACATACCATGATTACTTGTAGAGCTTTCTTATGTATAGAAGCCTGCTCCCTACTCCTGAAACTCTGATTAGGTAGCTCTGGAAGGGGGAGAAGAGATGACCATGAGCATTGTAACAAACACTTCACAGGCAGTTGTCTTGAGCAGCCAAAGTGAAGACCTACATGTTAGGTTCAGGGAAATGGAGAAATACACACTCAAAATAGGGTTTATTTTTTGGACAGATGCTGTATTTGTCCTTCTTTGAATTAGATCCTTCTCTTTTCTTATACTTTCCATTAAGGTTCAATCCTAAATCTGGTAGATTTCAACCATTTATACTTTTAGCCCTCAACAAGATTCCTCAAAAATAGTTATTACCCAGTAAGCATTTTAAGTGTTTGTTGAATGCATCCATCAAATCTGATGTCAATATGGATAGATATTTTTGCTTTCGATTTTAAGTTAGTAAGCCTAAAAGCTTGAAACTTGCTTAAATTACTCAGAGAATTACCAGAAATAGCCCTCAGGATCTTGTGTTGAGGTGAATATAGTATTTCACAGATATCAGTTTATGTATCTCAACTAATAGACCTCTATGAACCAAAATTATGAGAGCATCTGTCATCTCACCCTTAGAGGCTACTTAAAGGGAAGTTGGAAAGCCACCCCCAAACAAACTTTAATCCATAACTTGTCTGGGGGCAGCTCTAAAAAAGGCGCTCCAGATAGATACATCAAAAATTTGCTGGTTGTCTTCTTCTACCAATCTCTTTTTAAACATCATGTCACAATATTCTAAGGCAGTTTTGTAGTTTTGAAACAAGTAAAATTCAAGCACGTATAATGGAATAAAAGTAAGCCTGGACATGGTCCCATCTCCCCTCTATTCCCCCAGTTTCTAAATCAACTTTGATTCTCTTTACAGCATTTCAACCTCATGCTCTGGAAAATAACTAGACCATTATTGCCTTTGCCTCTGGGTAGATAATCTAATGAGAAAACTCAATAAAATTTTAAATATGGTCTTAAGTAGGCTTGCAAGTCAGCACCTGATATGTGGAAAATCATTGTTGTGTTAATCTGTCTATAAGGTGAAAATGATATAAAAAGTCTTCAAAAAAAGTGATTCATATTCTTTGCTTTAAAGAAAATATGAACATTGTTACTGAGGGTGCCGGGTCATCATCAGTGTTAATTTCTTCTATAATTTCTCGTTTAATCATTCATTGTTATGCTAAATTGAACTTGGGTTTACAAATTTGTAAGGCAATTGCTACTAGGGTAGTTGTCAGAAATTTGTACAAAATTAGTCATCAAGGGGGAAAACATATAATTTGGGGACAATCCAAAATTTAGCATGGTACATAGTGTTCTGCCAGTATTTTTGAGATGAGAACATGTGCTTTGAAAAGAAGCAAATCATGTATTTTTTAGATCTTCACAATTGTCCCGATTTGTGTTTGTATAGAAATGTAGGTACCTTCTATTAAGTGAAGTAGGTAATGCTATAGGTCTCTCCTCCCACAATTTTCCTACGAGGTGGCATGTAAACAAGGAAGGCTAGTACTCCACCAAATTCTGTTACAGCACAAACGTTTACTATCAGAGAGGCAAATAACAGGCCTCAGAGTAAAAATCAACATTTTTACTGCAAACTCTGAATTTCTGTTCCATGTCCCTTTCAGTACTTCATTAAACAGTTGCTAAGAGGTTCTCTCCAATAGAAAATGTTGATATTTTACGAAGGCTGAAGTGAACTTTCAATTGGCTCAGGAAACAGACACTTCATTAAGGGGTGGTTGTGGAATCAAATGGAATTCGAGACCTAAAGAATTATTCCTAAGTTAGGAGGCTGGTGGACTCTTCAGTTTTTAGGCTACCTTCATGCAACAGTGAAAGTATCAGTACAGTATTTTAAATCAACCTGTATACTTTAAACATAGTTTATTGGACCACTGAAACCCTAATTCTCACATTTAGGTTGATTTACAGACTTGGTAATGAGGACGCAGGTAGAAGGATTAGAAGACCTTAATGGTAGTTGGGTTAGGACTTCTGATAAGGGCATTTCAAAGGCTTGTTAACCACCTCTGCTGTGTATATTTGTGATTATAACACCTCAAAGGCTAATTAACTGCCCACAATGACATAATTTACTCGTTCACAAATATATCAGGCTGTCTATGCTGGAGTGGTTTTAAGTAAGTTACATCCAGTATAGCAACATGATAAGAGAGTTTTAGCAGGACTTAGAGTTGCTTTTAGATAAATATGTAATTTCAACATTTACCTCAAAACGTCTCCTCCTCTGTTGGAACCACCTGCAGTGCACTCACAATGTGGCACTCATGCCCAGTGCAATTTGTCTGTTTGCTTTATCCAACAGAGGCTAAAGATTATCCTGCTAGCATCGGTCATTTTTCCATCTTAACTTGCCTGTGCTATGCCCTGAATGTCTGTGTCCCTTCAAAATGCATATGTTGAAATCCTAGCCTCCAGTGTGATGGTTTTAGGTGGTGGGACTTCAGGGTATGACTAGGTCATGAGGGCAGAGCCTTCTGCATGGAATTAATGCCCTTATAAAAGAGACCCCAGAGGGCTTGCTTGCCCCCTCTGCCATGTGAGGTTACAGTGAGAAGACAGCCATCAATGAAGGAGCAGTTCCTCACCAACAATGAATCTGCCAGTGCCACAGTCTGGGACTTCCCAGACTTCAGAACCTAGAGAAATACATTTCTGTTGTTTATAGGCTACCCATTCTGTGGTATTTTGTTATTGCAGCCCAAATGGACTAAGACACCGGGAAATTTACTTGATGTTCTGTCACCAAAAATATCATGGGTTTTGTATACCAAGATCAGCAATAAAACCTGAAAAGGAAGATTTCCTTCTATAATCAGGAGCCCTGTCAGAGACCTGTTCTGGAATAGGATATGAACTCCTTATTCTTCACCTGTCAGAAGGTCTTCGGAGGCACTGGACTAAAGTGGATTAATTCACTACTAGTGATTGGTAGTTAATCAGTCTTTTGGACACAGAGTTATGCATCCTAGAATCAATCCAAATGCTTCCCCAATCTCTTGGAAAACTACCATATTGCTGTTTAGTTCTGTTTTGTTTTCAAACTGCAGCCTACTAGGAAGTTTGTCTTTTAAATGGAACAGCTTCTATTGTCTCTAAAGTATTTACCCAAAACAATACAAACAAAGGTGTGAAAGGCAGGTGAGTGGAGAAGCAGACTGATAACTGGGAAGGCACCCGGTCCCCATGGCCACCTCCCCTCCCCATGGCTCTTTCTGGGCAGCCTAACTCTTCCTGGCCTCCATTGCTCCATCTGTGACCACTTCCTTTCCTGGCTGACAGGGTTTCCTTAGCGCCCTTTCTGTGCAGACAATAAAGAGTGGATCAGAACTTATAAAGTCAAATCTAATTTGAAGTCTCTCTTTTATGGGAACAAGACAGTTACTGATTTCATGAAGTACTCTGTGAAAATGAAACAAATTGTAATAATTTAGCTAATTTGCCTGAATTCACAAATAGGATTGCAATACAAGCCAGCTTAATGGATACCTCAAAATATTATGTAAAAACAATCTGTGTTTGTAACCTGAGCAGTTTTTGTTTGCTATGTCAGAAAATAATATATTTTGTGGAAGAAGTTGATTCACCTATCTCTATATTTTTATTACTTAGTTATTTTCTTCTAATATTTATTATAAATGTGAAGAAACTATTTCTGTGTCTAATACAGCAAAATTTTAAACTATTATTATTTTCTTATTTTATGGCTATAAAGAAATATATACTCTGAGCACAGAATTTAGGAAATATAGAAAGCATAAAAAGGAGTGTAAAAATTATCACCTAATGGTTAACCTTTAGGCATATTTCCTGATAACCAAAATGTTTCTATGCATATCTATTTATTCATTAAATTAATTATCCATTACATTAGACTTATAGTCTATCATTTATTCATTAAATTAGAATTGTAGTCTCTATATTATGTAATAATATAATACACAGATGTATTTAGCAGTAAACACAGGTACCTATTTATAAGCATACTGGCTTAATATGCCAAGTATTATCATTAGATATGTTCTTTCTTATACTCTATATTTATCTAGTGACATTTCTCTATTTAGGGATTATCAGCAAGAGAACCAGAATACAAAACTACTTTTTAATCCTTGAACACAGGGAGGTTGGAAAAGTCACATCATTTGTTAGAAGCCTTTGCTCCTTCTCGTACCCCTGTTTCCGGACTGGGCGAAGATTCCAAAGTCTGAGGAAGAACACAGGGCATTTAGAGTCCAGCCTAACCTCTGCCTCTCTGTTTCCCCTACTCCCACCACCTGACTGTGGGCGAAGGGGCAGAGCTGAGGGCATGGGAGATGCAGTACAACCTCCAACATGAGTTTGGACTGCCTTTTGGTGGTTCTCAGACTCACTGGGTTCTTGTACCCCAGTGGGGTGGGAGCCTCAGTGTAGTAATGGTTGCCAGGGATGTGGGGACAGGGTGACGTCCTGTAGTCCTTCAGTGCCCCCAGAGGGAAGCAGAACAGACAACCTTCCGCTTGCCCCCAAGATTGGCTGTGGATGTAACCTGGGGCAGAGAGAATGTGTTGGGTCAGTGCACTTGGCATCCTGGGGGGTGGGGGGTGACTGAAGAGCAGGGCAGACTGCTCACCTGGCGTCACTATAGCTGCTGGTCCATGCAGAAGGGAACACAGAGGAGGCAGGTTACTCTGGAGGAAGCCATGTGGAGGCATTCGATAAACCTCGAGCTAGGCATCAGCGTCGGTGGGAAAGAGTGAGCTAATCTGGAAGGACTGAATTTTAGAACTGCGTTGCCTGAGAAAACACAGAAGTTGACAGTGGTCACTTAGAAACAGCTACATTAAATTTTCTGCATTAGGTCGATGAGAGGATTAAGCCAAAAATAAGGTCAGACAGAAATATTTAAAGAAACATATAAATACAAATAAAATTACATATGTAGTTGTGATATATAAGGTACGACTATAAAATTACATATGGAAAATCTAAGAGATACTATAAATTATAAGATATGTCAGTGTAAGATATATATAAGATATCATAAATTATTAATCATAGGAGACAGCTTCAAGATGGTGGAAGAGGGCTTCCCTGGTGGCACAGTGGTTGAGAATCCACCTGCCAATGCAGGGGACATGGGTTCATGCCCCGATCTGGGAAGATCCCACATGCCGCGGAGCGGCTGGGCCCGTGAGCCATGGCCACTGAGCCTATGCGTCCGGAGCCTGTGCTCTGCAACGGGAGAGGCCACAATAGTGAGAGGCCTGTGTACCACAAAAAAAAAAAAAAGATGATGGAAGAGTAAGACGTGGAGATCACCTTCCTCCCCACAAATACGTCAGAAATACATCTACATGTGGAACAACTCCTACAGAACACCTACTGAACGCTGGCTGAAGACCTCAGACCTCCCAGAAGGCAAGAAACTCCCCACATACCTGGGTAGGGCAAAAGAAAAAAGAAAAAACAGAGACGAAAGAATAGGGACAGGACCCGCACCAGTGGGAGGGAGCTGTGAAGGAGGAAAGGTTTCCACACACTAGAAGCCCCTTCACAGGCAGAGACTGCGGGTGGTGGAGCGGGGAGCTTCACAGCCACGGAGGAGAGCGCAGCAACAGGGGTGCGGAGAGCAAAGCGGAGAGATTCCTGCAGAGGATCGGTGCCGACTAGCACTCACCAGCCCAAGAGGCTTGTCTGCTCACCTGCCGGGATGGGCGGGGGCTGGGAGCTGAGGCTCAGGCTTAGATCAGATCCCAGGGAGAGGCCTGGGGTTGGTGGCGTGAACACAGCCTGAAGGGGCTAGTGCACCACGGCTAGCCGGGAGGGAGTCCGGGAGAAGTCTGGAGCTGCCGAAGAGGCAAGAGACCTTTTCTTCCCTCTTTGTTTCCTGGTGCACGAGGAGAGGGGATTAAGAGCACTGCTTAAAGGAGCTCCAGAGACGGGCTTGAGCCGTGGCTATCAGCGTGGACCCCAGAGACGGGCATGAGACGCTAAGGCTGCTGCTACAACCACCAAGTAGCCTGTGTGCAAGCACAGGTCACTCTCCACACCTCCCCCACCCCGGAAGCCTGTGCAGCCCACCACGGCCAGGGTCCCGGGATCCAGGGACAACTTCCCCGGGAGAACGCACCGTGCACCTCAGGCTGGTGCAACGTCACACTGGCCTCTGCCGTCACAGGCTCTCACCGCACTCCATGCCCCTCCCTACCCCCCGGCCTGAGTGAGCCAGAGCCCCCAAATCAGCTGCTCCTTTAACCCTGTCCTGTCTGAGCGAAGAACAGACGCCCTCAGGCGACCTACATGCAGAGGCAGGGCCAAATCCAAAGGTGAACCCTGGGAGCTGTGTGAACAAAGAAGAGAAAGGGAAATCTCTCCCAGCAGCCTCAGGAGCAGCGGATTAAATCTCCACAATCAACTTGATGTACCCTGCATGTGTGGAATACCTGAATAGACAATGAATCATCCCAAATTGAGAAGGTGGACTTTGGGAGCAGCAATATATATATATATATATATATATATATATATATATATATATATATATATATATATATTTTTTTTTTTTTTTTTTTTTTTCCCTTTTTCTCTTTTTGTGAGTGTGTACGTGTATGCTTCTGCATGTGATTTTGTCTTTATAGCTTTGCTTTTACCATTTGTCCTAGGGTTCTGTCTGTCCTTTTGGGTTTTTTTTGTTGTTCTTTTTTTAGTATAGTTTTTGCCACTTGTTATCATTGGTGGATTGCTTTTTTGGTTTGGATACTCTCTTCTTTCTTTCTTTTTTAAAAATTTTTCAAAAAAAATTTTAATAATTATTTTTTATTTTAATAATTTCTTTATTTTATTTTATCTCCTTTCTTTCTTTCTTTCTTTCTTTCTTTCTTTCTTTCTTTCTTTCTTTCTTTCTTTCTTTCTTTTTTTCTTTCTTTCTTTTCTTTCTTCTCCCTTTTATGCTGAGCTGTGTGGATGACATGCTCTTGGTGCTCCAGCCAGGTGTCAGGGCTGTGCCTCTGAAGTGAGAGAGTCAAGTTCAGGACACTGGTCCACAAGAGACCTCCCAGCTCCATGAAATATCAAATGGCAGAAATCTCTCAGAGATCTCCATCTCAACAACAAGACCCAGCTTCACTCAATGACCAGCAAGGTACAGTGCTAGACATCCCATGCCAAACAACTAGCAAGACAGGAACACAATCCCATCCATTAGCAGAGAGGCTGCCTAAAATCATATTAAGGCCACAGACACCCCAAAACACACCACCAGATGTGGACCTGCCCACCAGGAAGACAAGAACCAGCCTCATCCACCAGAACACAGGCACCAGTCTCCTCCACCAGGAAGCCTACAAACCCACTGAACCAACCTTAGCCACTGGAGACAGACACCAGAAACAATGGGAACTACGAACCTGCAGCCTGCGAAAAGGAGACCCCAAACATAGTAAGGTAAGCAAAATGAGAAGACAGGGAAACACACAGCAGATGAAGGAGCAAGACAAAAACCCACCACACCTAACAAATGAAGAGAAAAAAGGCTGACTACCTGAAAAGGAATTCAGAATAATGATAGTAAAGATGATCCAAAATCTTGGCAATAGAATGGAGAAAATACAAGAAATATTTAACAAGGACCCAGAAGAACTAAAGAGCAAACAAACAGTGATGAACAACACAATAAATGAAATTAAAAATTCTCTAGAAGGGATCAATAGCAGAATAACTGAGGCAGAAGGACGGATAAGTGACCTGGAAGATAAAATAGTGGAAATAACTATGGCAGAGCAGAATAAAGAAAAAAGAATGGAAGGAACTGAGGGACAGTCTAAGAAACCTCTGGGACAACATTAAATGCACTGACATTCGAAATATAGGGGTCCCAGAAGAAGAAGAGGAAAAGAAAGGGACTGAGAAAATATTTGAAGAGATTATAGTTCCAAACGTCCCTAATATGGGAAAGGAAATAGTTAATCAAATTCAGGAAGCACACAGAGTCCCATACAGGATAAATCCAAGGAAAAACATGCCAAGACACATGTTAATCAAACTATCAAAAATTGAATACATAGAAAAAATACTAAAAGCAGCAAGGGAAAAACAACAGATAACACACAAGGGAATCCCCATAAGGTTAACAGCTGGTCTTTCAGCAGAAACTCTGCAAGCCAGAAGGGAGTGACAAGACATATTTAAAGTGATGAAGGAGAAAAACCTACAACCAAGATTACTCTGCCCAGAAAGGATCTCATGCATATTAGATGGAGAAAGTAAAATCTTTACAGACAAGCAAAAGCTAAGAGAATTCAGCACCACCAAACCAACTTTACAACAAATGCTAAAGGAACTTCTCTAGGCAGGAAACACAAGAAAAGGAAAAGACCTACAATAACAAACCTAAAACAATTAAGAAAATGGTAATAGGAACATACATATCGATAATTACCTTAAATGTAAATGGATTAAATGCTCCAACCAAAAGACATAGACTGGCTGAATGGATACAAAAACAAGACCTGTATATATGCTGTCTACAAGAGACCCACTTCAGACCTAGGGACACATACAGACTGAAAGTGAGGGGATGAAAAAAGATATTCCATGCAAATGGAAATCAAAAGAAAGCTGGAGTAGCAATTCTCATATCAGACAAAATAGACTTTAAAATGAAGACTGTTACAAGAGACAAAGAAGGACACTACATAATGTTCAAGGGATCAATCTAAGAAGAAGGTATAACAATTGTAAATATTTATGCACCCAACATAGGAGCACCTCAATACATAAGGCAAATACTAACAGCCATAAAAGGGGAAATAGACAGTAACACAATCATAGTAAGGGACTTTAACACCCCACTTTCACCAATGGGCTGATCATCCAAAATGAAAATAAAAAAAGGAAACACAAGCTTTAAATGATACATTAAACAAGATGGACTTAATTGATATTTATAGGACATTCCATTGAAAAACAACAAAATACACATTCTTCTCAAGTGCTCATGGAACATTCTCCAGGATAGATCGTACCTTGGGTCACAAATCAAGCACTGGTAAATTTAAGAAAATTGAAATCATATCAAGTATCTTTTCCGAACACAATGCTATGAGACTAGATATTGATTACAGGAAAGAAATCTGTAAAAAATACAAACACATGGAGGCTAAACAATACACTACTTAATAACCAAGTGATCACTGAAGAAATCAAAGAGGAAATCAAAAAATACCTAGAAACAAATGACAATGAAAACACAATGACTGAACACCTATGGGAGGCAACAAAAGCAGTTCTAAGAGGGAAGTTTAGAGCAACACAATCCTACCTTAAGAAACAAAGAATGTCTCAAATAAACAACATAATGTTACATCTATAGCAATTAGAGAAAGAAGAACAAAAAAAACCCCCAAAGTTAGCAGAAGGAAAGAAATCATAAATATCAGATCAGAAATAAATGAAAAAGAAAGGAAGAAAACAATAGCAAAGATCAATAAAGCTAAAAGCTGGTTCTATGAGAAGATAAACAAAATTCATAAACCATTAGCCAGACTCATCAAGAAAAAAAGGGAGATGACTCAAAATAATAGAATTAGAAATGAAAAAGGAGAAGTAACAACTGACACTGCAGAAATACAAAGGACCATGAGAGATAACTACAAGCAACTATATGCCACTAAAATGAACAACTGGGAAGAAATGGACAAATTCTAAGAAATGCACAACCTTCTGAGACTGAACCAGAAAGAAATAGAAAATATGAACAGACCAATCACAAGCACTGAAATTGAAAATGTGAGTAAAAATCTTCCAACAAACAAAAGCCCATGACCAGATGGCTTCACAAGCGAATTCTGTCAAACATTTAGAGAAGAGCTAACACCTATCCTTTTCAAACTCTTCCAAAATATAGCAGAGGGAAGAACACTCCCAAACTCATTCTATGTGGCCACCATCACCCTGACACTAACACCGGACAAAAATGTCTCAAAGAAAGAAGAGTAGAGGCCAATATCACTGATGAACATAGATGCAAAAATCCTCAACAAAATACTAGCAAACAGAATCCAGCAGCACATTAAAAGGATCACACAGCATGATCAAGTGGGGTTTATCCCAGGAATACAAGGATTCTTCAATATACACAAATCAATCAATGTGGTACATCATATTAACAAATTGAAGGAGAAAAACCATATGATCATCTAAACAGATGCAGAGAAAACTTTTGAAAAAATTCAACACCCATTTATGAAAAAAACCCTCCAGTAAAAGTAGACATAGAGGGAACTTTCCTCAACATAATAAAGGCCATATATGACAAACCCACAGACAACATCATCCTCAATGGTGAAAAACTGAAACTATTTCCACTAAGATCAGGAACAAGACAAGGTTGCCCACTCTCACCACTATTATTCAACATAGTTTTGGAAGTTTTAGCCACAGCAACCAGAGAAGAAAAAGAAATAAAGGAATCTAAATCAGAAAAGAAGTAAAGCTGTCACTGTTTGCAGATGACATGATACTATACATAGGGAATAATAAAGATTCTACCAGAAAACTACTAGAGCTAATCAATGAATCTGGTAAAGTTGTAGGATACAAAATTAATGCACAGAAATCTCTTGCATTCCTACACACTAATGATGAAAAATCTGAAAGAGAAATTAAGGTAACACTCCCATTTACCACTGCAACAAAAAGAATAAAATACATAGGAATAAACCAACCTAAGGAGACCAAAGACAAGTATGCAGAAATTTATAAGACACTGATGAAAGAAAGATGATACAAATAGATGGAGAGACATACCAAGTTCCTGGATTGGAAGAATCAACATTGTGAAAATGACTCTACTACCCAAAGCAATCTACAGATTCAATGCAATCCCTATCAAATAACCACTGGCATTTTTCACAGAACTAGAACAAAAATTTTCACAATTTGTATGGAAATACAAAAGACCCTGAAGAGCCAAAGCGGTCTTGTGAAAGAAAAATGGAGCTGTATGAATCAGGCTTCCTGACTTCAGACTATAGTACAAAGCTACAGTAATGAAGAAAGTATGGTACTGGCACAAAAACAGAAATATAGATCAATGGAACAAGATAGAAAGCCTAGAGATAAACCCATGCATATATGGTCACCTTATCTTTGACAAAGGAGGCAAGAATATACAGTGGAGAAGAGACAGCTTCTTCAATAAGTGGTGCTGGGAGAACTGGACAATTACATGTAAAAGAAAGAAGAAATTAGAACACTCCCTAACACCATACACAAAAGTAAACTCAAAATGGATGAAAGACCTAAATGTAAGGCCAGACACTATAAAACTTTTAGAGGAAAACATAGGCAAAACACTCTATGACATAAATCACAGCAAGATCCTTTTTGACCCACCTCCTAGAGAAATGGAAGTAAAAACAAAAATAAACAAATGGAACCTAATGAAACTTAAAAGCTTTTGCACAGCAAAGGAAACCATAAACAAGACGAAAAGACAACCCTCATAATGGGAGACAATATTTGCAAACGAAACAACTGACAAAGGATTAATCTCCAAAATTTACAAGCAGCTCATGCACCTCAATATCAGAAAAACAAACAACCCAATCCGAAAATGGGCAGAAAACCTAAATAGACATTTCTCCAGAGAAGATATACAGATTGCCAACAAACACATGAAAGAATGCTCAACATCTTTAATCATTAAGAAATGCAAATCAAAACTACAATGAGATATCTTTTCACACCAGTCAGAATGGCCATCATCAAAAAATGTACAAACAGGCTTCCCTGGTGGCGTAGTGGTTGAGAGTCTGCCCCCTGATGCAGGGGACACGGGTTTGTGCCCCAGTCTGGGAGGATCCCACATGCCACAGAGTGGCTGGGCCCGTGAGCCATGGCCGCTGAGCCTGCACGTCCGGAGCCTGTGCTCCACAATGGGAGAGACCAGCAGTGAGAGACCTGCGTACCGCAAAAAAAAAAAAAAAAAAAAAAAAAAAAAAAAAAATGTACAAACAATAAATGCTGGAGAGGGTGTGGAGAAAAGGGAACCCTTTTGCACTGTTGGTGGGAATTTAAATTGATACAGCCACTATGGAGAACAGTATAGAGGTTCCTTAAAAAACTACAAATAGAACTACCATACGACCCAGCAATCCCACTACTGGACTTATACCCTGAGAAAAGTGTAATTCAAAAAGAGTCATGTACCTAAATGTTTATTGCAGCTCTATTTACGATAGCCAGGACATGGAAGCAACCTAAGTGTCCATCAACAGATGAATGGATAAAGAAGATGTGGCACATATATACAATGGAATATTACTCAGCCATAAAAAGAAACAAAATTGAGTTATTTGTAGTGAGGTGGATGAACCTAGAGAGTGTCATGCAGAGTGAAGTAAGTCAGAAAGAGAAAAACAAATACCCTATGCTAACACATATATATGGAATCTAAAAAAAAAAAAAATGGTCACAAAGAACCTAGGGGCAAGACAGGAATAAAGACGCAGACCTCCTAGTGAATGGACTTGAGGATACGGGGAGGGGGAAGGGTAAGCTGGGACAAAGTGAGAGAGCGGCATGGACATATATACACTACTACTACACAAACGTAAAATTGATAGCTAGCGGGAAGCAGCTGCATAGCACAGGGAGATCAGCTCGGTGCTTTGTGACCACCTAGAGTGGTTGGATAGGGAGTGTGGGAGGGAGGGAGATGCAAGAGAGAAGAGATATGGGGACATGTGTATATGTATAGCTGATTCACTTTGTTGTAAAGCAGAAACTAACACACCATTGTAAAGCAATTATACTTTAATAAAGATATTTCAAATAATATATATATAATATTGAACAAGAGACACAAGAAAAAAGTATTAATCATAGCTATAAGAGACTGTAATGATAATTGCAAGATATATATATCATGTGACTATAAAATTATATATATATAACTATATAGTCCTCAAATCATACCGGGGCTGCAGACTCTATGATCGTGAAATGTAAACTTATGACTGTTACAAAATTTTTCCACAGATAATTTACTGACCTAGTTGCCTTTATTTTCATGAATTGGGCAACATCTAATCTTGAAAATAGAAAGGAGCTTTGAAAGAGCTGTTTGAGATATGAGATTTTTATAGATCCAAGTGAGCAGGAACAAGGAAGTTAAAGTTGGCATTTGCTGATAGGTCAAAGCAGGTTACTTTCCTTACATGGAACAAAAGGATGTCTTGGAGCTGGTCAGGTAACTTCTGCAGAACAGGCCAGCACTCATTGGTTGAGCTAGGCCTTCATCTCCTGGAAGAGCCTAGCATAGAAACTTCAGTTTTGGTTTGCTGACACAGGGCTTAGATTAAGTAACTCTATCTCTGGCCTCATCTGGTTACTTTAACATGGTGTATACATTTCCAAAAGAAAACAAACTCTGATCTGGGAAGGAAGAGGATAATATTCCTTGTGAGCCCTCTTTCTTATGGAGACTCTTTGTAGAGAAAGAAACCTCTACCAAATGTATTGATCTGGGACTAGCTAACAAAAGGTCTCTTAACACAGAACTTTTTGGTGTTTGACTGTCTAGTGATTTGATCTTGTCTACTCTTTGTGTTAAAAAATGTAAAACTGAAGGACAGAGGGAAAATGGCTATTTTTGTTAAAAAATAAATTTCTGCTATTTTGTGTTATTAAGAGTGAATATATGTATTCAAGGCTTTTTGGTTCAGGAAAACACTTTAATGACTATTTATGCAAAGTTAGACTTTTCTGGAATGGAAGCAGAAGCGTCAGATCAGTCTAGAAAGGAAAGTAATAGAAAACTTCAATTTTCCTCTGACAGGCACCAGAGAAAGGAAATTAACAGTGTTGTACCCAGAAGAAGAGAGATGAAAGTGAGGAGAGGAATCTAGAGGGTGAAAATGAGTCCGTCCCTCCGCTCCTACCTTCTGGCCACAAATGTCAGCAAACAGGAACTAGAGGGCTGTGGAAAGTTCCTGCGTGAAGAGTGCCCAAGGGAATTTTTATAAATTGTAGTAAGTGATCTTATTTACTTAACTGCTCAGCATCATTCCTTTTTTCATTTCTCTAAGGGAAGCCTGAATTCTTTGGGAGAGTTAGCTGTTACTCACTGCGTATAGAATGTAAGACAGTTAATCAGATGCCCTGTTTGACTTAATTGAAAGGCAGGCATGTGACCCAACTTAACTATTTGGAATTGTGATTTGAGTAGAGCCATTGGAAATGGTTGAAGTTTGTTCATTCTTGCACTAGCACCCAGTAGATGCTCCCAGTAGTTTCTGGTTCTTAACTTTGTGGAGGTTGACCATTACTAAGTTATCCAGCTTTCTCATCAGTTTTATAAACTTCTAACAGTTCCAGTATATTCCACTGGGAACCAACATAGTATAAGAGGTTAAAACTATGGATCTATTTGAGATGGATCCCAATTCTAAAACTTTCTACTTTGTGTTTCTATCAAACGGCCATTATAACGCCCCTTACATCACAGGATTGTTTTCAGAATTAAATGGAGATGATACATGAAAAGACTTAGACCAGTATCTGCCACACATCAAGTTTTCAATACATTTGAGCTGATAATAAGTTAACTGCAGTTGGTTTCTGTGGTTTACAGATGTAAAACTGCATCACATTGACACAATGGTAATGCCTAATTTTTTTTTTTTTTTTTTTTTTTTTTTTTTTGCGGTATGCGGACCTCTCACTGCTGTGGCCTCTCCCGTTGCGGAGCACAGGCTCCGGACGCGCAGGCCCAGCGGCCATGGCTCACGGGCTTAGTTGCTCCGCGGCATGTGGGATCTTCCCGGACCAGGGCACGAACCCGTGACCCCTGCATCGGCAGGCGGATTCTCAACCACTGGTAATGCCTAATTTTTAAGTAAAAGTTGTTTTCTACATTGTGAGGTGCCATACCGCCACTCAGCTACCTCTCGGGTGTTTCTGTTATACCCAGGAGCCTCAGTCATAGTGTTTGGAGACTGAAGCAGATTCATCGTATCCATGAGTAAAGCTGAGCCAGAGGAAAGCAGCAGCTACTAAGAACAAAATGAGTGAGATCAATTATGCAGAGAGCAGGGTGATAGGCGAACATAAGCAGTATTTCCCCCCTGCCCACCACAAACTGGAATCTTAAGGAATCTTGAGGAGTGCATAGGACTTCTTCCCAAATGAGAAACTGGAAGAATTGAGGGAAATTATACTTGTATCAAGTTTTTTTTAAATTAATTTATTTATTTTGGGCTGCATTGGGTCTTCATTGCTGCACGCGGGCTTTCTCTAGTTGCGGCGAGCGGGGGCTACTTTTCCTTGCAGTGCACGGCCTTCTCATTGCAGTGCCCTCTCTTGTTGCGGAGCATGGGCTCTAGGTGCGCGGGCTTCAGTAGCTGTGGCATGTGAGCTCAGTAGTTGTGGCTCACGAGCTCTAGAGCTCAGGCTCAGTAGTTGTGGCGCACGGGCTTAGTTGCTCCACAGCATATGGGATCTTCCCGGACATGGGCTTGAACCCGTGTTCCCTGCATTGGCAGACGGATTCTTAACCACTGCGCCACCAGGGAAGTCCCTTGTATCAAGTTTTGTATCTTCCTTTTCTCTCCATGGCATTCAATAGTCTTCAAAAGCGTAATTTTAATGGCAGCATAAAATCCCATTGTATGGATGTTCCATAATTTATTTAACCATTTTTAAATTGTTGGACTTCTACATTATATGCAATGCTTTTTAGCTGATACCAATAATGTTATGATTAATGTCTTTAATATAAATAAGTCTCAATTTTTTGTCACCATATTTGTGACAGAAACTGTAAGATGCCTACCATTATCTATTCATTCTTCCTGCCCAGTAACAGAAACCTGATTGTTTTTTAGGGGGGAGTTGACAACATATGTCTCTTTCCCTCACAGTTAGATGATTTGGTATACTCTATTAATTGATCCCCCAATATTAACTCACCTTATATTCCTGGATAAAATTCTATTTAGTCCTGGAGGGTAATTTTTCAAACTACTATTGAATTCAATTTGCCTGTCTTTTAATTAAGAATTTTGAATCTCTAGGTAACTCAGAAATCAGCTGAGACTTTCCTCATTCTTGAAATCTGGGTGGAAAACTTTGAATTCCCTAATTTTATAGACGTGGGTAGTCTGAAACCCTCTTTTAAAATTTCTGCTCATACCTAGGGGTCTTCTTGATTCTTGATTACTGACTTCCTTGATTAGTTCTTCTGTCTTCATCATTTTGACCCCAATGAGAAACTCATTTCCCCTTTCAGTTTGCACAACAGCATTCCCTCACATCCAGCATTGATGCACATGGAGGATGTTATTGAAGCTTGGTGGGTGTGGTAGTGGGATACAGTGCTGGTGGTGTGGGAATCCTCAGAAGGGGTGACATCTCACAGGCACAGCTTCCACCATCTCACCGGTACTCCAGTCTCTTCCCTGTTGTCATCACGTCCTCTCTTCTGTACAGCAGAGAGGGCACCATATTACTCTCTATCTATTTTTAAAGAGCAGTGTATCCCTCCTTTGAAGACTTATAGTCAAGCAGCCTCCTCATTTTCAGTGGATGGTTATAAACTTGCCTTCTACTTTGAGCCCAGTCAAGATGTTTTTGCAAGAGGGATGCCTTCCTAAGATAAATTCTGGATCCAGCTACGGTTTCTATAAGTGCATCTCATTTTGTACATGTGATTCCAATGAGCCTAGACCTCACCAGACAGTAAGGACAAATACAGCGTACCTTAACAATTAGACTTGAAGCTTGCCAGCTGGATAGCCTCCCACAGCATGGCCTGAGACACACTTCAAAGATCTTCTTTTCTATTATGGCATCTCAGGGGGTTTCTGGGACTCATATTGAATCTATCTGGACTGCTGTTCCTGCTTTCTCTCCCATTCTGCTCTGAACTACTGTGTCACACCCAGAGAGGAGGGACCCGCTCACTCAGTACCTCCACATGAGGGCTTCGGGATCTAGACTACTGGTGTGAAGTCCCCAAACTCCTGCCTGTCCTGCACAGGGGCTGCTCTGAGGAGCCACAGTTGTCCTCAGCCCTACCTCTGTCTCGAGTCCTCACCACGTGTGTGTCTTCAGGCATGTATGAGGGGCATAGCCCATCTCTGTGTCAGGCCTTCACCAGCATTCGCCTGCCTTCAGGTTTGTATCATGGGCATGGCTGCTGTCCTAGTCACGGAATGTGTCATATCACTGAAGTGCTTGAAACAGGAATTTTGTGAGTATATAAAATATCTATCCCTCATTAAGTTTTCCCTTGGTAATAATAGAAATTTATATTCTGTTCTTCACAAAAATTTTATCTATAAATTTTAAAAAATGAGAGGACTTTCACATCTACTACTTTTTAAAATCTTTAGAACACTTGAGCTAGGTAGGATATAAATTTTGTCCATTTTTGCAAACGAAGAAACCTTCCAAAGTTGAGATTATGTGCGAAATCCTTTTTAGTATATTGATGGTAGATTTGAGACTAGATATAATCTGAGACTAGTACTATTTTCTTTTTTACGGTCACTGTTCTTAGGAGTCAATGGGATTTTTTTTTTTCTCTTGTCTTTCTCTCTCTCTTCCCATGCCCCTAACACACACATAATACCCAACTGGGTAGTTTTTGTGATTTTGTCAACTCCCTTCTTTTTAAGAGTACCAACAGAAACAGGTTTTAAAAAATGATATTTACAGAGTGACCTGGTACACTTAAACATTTAAATTCCTGTTCCTGCCCCAGACCTTAGGGTGGCTGTCAGAGAATCTTCTCACATGTTATAAGCACCTCCATCAGTTTTTTTTTTTTTTTAACGTCTTTATTGGAGTATAATTGCTTTACATTGTTGTGTTAGTTTCTGCTTTATAACAAAGTGAATCAGCTATACATATACATATATCCCCATACCTCCTCCCTCTTGCATCTCCCTCCCACCTACCCTATCCCACCACTCTAGGTGGTCACAAAGCAAGGAGCTGATCTCCCTGTGCCATGTGGCTGCTAAACAGGAGCTATCAATTTTACATTTGGTAGTATATATAAGTCCATGCCATTCTATCACTTTGTCCCAGCTTACCCTTCCCCCTCCCCGTGTCCTCAAGTCCATTCTCTGCATCTGAGTCTTTATTCCTGCCTTGCCCCTAGGTTCTTCTAAACCATTTCTTTTTCTTTTTTTTTTTTTTTAAGATTCCCTATATATGTGTTAGCATACAGTATTTATTTTTCTCTTTCTGACTTACTTCACTCTGCATGACAGTCTCTAGGTCCATCCACCTCACTACAAATAACTCAATTTCATTTCTTTTTATGGCTGAGTAATATTCCATTGTATATATGTGCCACATCTTCTTTATCCATTCATCTGTTGATGGACACTTAAGTTGCTTCCATGTCCTGGCTATTGTAAATAGTGCTGCAAAGAACATTGTGGTGCATGTCTCTTTTTGAATTATGGTTTTTTCAGGGTATATGCCCAGTAGTGGGATTGCTGTGTCTATGGTAGTTCTATTTTTAGTTTTTTAAGGAACCTCCATACTGTTCTCCGTAGTGGCTGTATCAATTAACATTCCCACCAACAGTGCAAGAGGGTTCCCTTTTCTCCACACCCTCTCCAGCATTTATTGTTTGTAGATTTTTTGATGATGGCCATTTGACAGGTGTGAGGTGATACCTCATTGTAGTTTTGATTTGCATTTCTCTAATGATTAGTGATGTTGAACATCCTTTCATGTGATTGTTGGCAATCTGTATATCTTCTTTGGAGAAATGTCTATTTAGGTCTTCTGCCCATTTTTGGATTGGGTTGTTTTTTTTAATTGAACTGCATGAGCTGCTTGTAAATTTTGGAGATTAATCCTTTGTCAGTTGTTTCGTTTCCAAATATTGTCTCCCATTATGAGGGTTGTCTTTTGGTGTTGTTTATGGTTTCCTTTGCTGTACAAAAGCTTTTAAGTTTCATTAGGTCCCATTTCTTTATTTTTGTGTTTATTTCCATTTCTCTAGGAGGTGGGTCAAAAAGGATCTTGCTGTGATTTATGTCATAGAGTGTTCTGCCTATGTTTTCCTCTAAGAGTTTGATAGTGTCTGGCCTTACATTTAGGTCTTTCATCCATTTTGAGTTTATTTTTGTGTATGGTGTTAGGGAGTGTTCTAATTTCTTTCTTTTACATATAGCAGTCCAGTTTTTCCTGCACCACTGATTGACGAGGCTATCTTTTCTCCATTGTATATTATGCCTCCTTTATCAAAGATAATGTGACCACATGTGCATCAGCTTATCTCTCAGCTTTCTATTCTGTTCCATTGATCTATTTTTCTGTTTTTGTGCCAGTACCATATTGTCTTGATTACTGTAGCTTTGTAGTATAGTTGGAAGTCAGGGACAGTGATTCCTCCAGCTCAATTTTTCTTTCTCAAAATTGTTTTGACTATTAGGGGTCTTTTGTGTTTCCATACAAATTGTGAAATATTTTGTTCTAGTTCTGTGAAAAATGCCATGGGTAGTTTGATAGGGATTCCATTAAATCTGTAGATTGCTTTGGATAGTATAGTCATTTTCACGATGTTGATTCTTCCAATTTAAGAACATGGTATATATCTCCATCTGTTTGTATCATCTTTAATTTCTTTCATCAGTGTCTTAAAATTTTCTGCTTACAGGTTTTTTGTCTCCTTAGGTAAGTTTATTCCTAGGTATTTTATTCTTTTTGTTGCAATGGTAAATGGAAGTGTTTTCTTAATTTCACTTTCACATTTTTCATCATTACTGTATAGGAATGCAAGAGATTTCTGTGCATTAATTTTGTATCCAGGTACTTTGCCAAATTCATTGACTAGCTCTAGTAGTTTTCTGATAACATCTTTAGGTTTCTCTATGTATAGTATCAGGTCATCTGCAAACAGTGACGGCTTTATTTCTTCTTTTCTGATTTGGAGTCTTTATTTCTTTTTCTTCTCTGGTTGCTGTGGCTAATACTTTCAAAACTATGTTGAATAGTAGTGGTGAGAGTGGGCAACCTTGTCTTGTTCCTGATCTTAGTGGAAATGGTTTCAGTTTTTCACCACTGAGGATGATGTTGGCTGTGGGTTTGTCATATATGGCCTTTATTATGTTAAGACAAGTTCGCTGTATGCCTATTTTCTGGAAGGTTTTTTTTTTTTTTTTTTTTTTTTTTTTTTTTTTTTTTTTTTTTTACCATAAATCAGTGTTGAATTTTTTCAAAAGCTTTCTCTGCATCGATTGAAATGATCATATGGTTTTTCTCCTTCAATTTGTTAATACAGTGTATCACATTGATTGATTTGCATATATTGAAGAATCCTTGCATTCCTTCAGTAAACCCCACTTGATCATGGTGTGTGATCCTTTTAATGTGCTGTTAGATTGTGTTTGCTAGTATTTTGTTGAGGATTTTTGCATCTATGTTTATCAGTGATATTGGTCTGTAGTTTTCTTTTTTGTGTGACATCTTTGTCTGGTTTTGGTATCAGGGTGATGGTGGCCTCGTAGAATGAGTTTGGGAGTGTTCCTCCGTCTGCTATATTTTGGAAGAGTTTGAGAGGGGTAGGTGTTAGCTTTTCTCTAAATGTTTGATACAATTTGCCTGTGAAGCCATCTGGTCCTGGGCTTTCGTTTGTTGAAGGTTTCTAATCACAGTTTCAATTTCAGTGCTTGTGATTGGTCTGTTCATATTTTCTATTTCTTCCTGGTTCAGTCTCAGAAGGTTGTGCATTTCTAGGAATTTGTCCATTTATTCCACGTTGTCCATTTTATTGGCATAGAGTTGCTTCTAGTAGTCTCTTAGGATGCTTTGTATTTCTGCAGTGTCAGTTGTTACTTCTCCTTTTTCATTTCTAATTCTGTTGATTTCAGTCCTCTCCCTTTTTATCTTGATGAGTCTGGCTAATGGTTGATCAATTTTGTTGCTCTTCTCCAAGAAGCAGCTTTTAGTTTTATTGATCTTTGCTATTGTTTCCTTCATTTCTTTTTCATTTATTTCTGATCTGATCTTTATGATTTCATTCCTTCTGCTAACTTTGGGGGTTTTGTTCTTCTTTCTCTAATTGCTATAGATGTAAGGTTAGCTTGTTTATTTGAGACGTTTCTTGTTTCTTGAGGTAGGATTGTATTGCTCTAAACTTCCCTCTTAGAACTCTTTTGCTGCATCCCATGAGTTTTGGTTCATCACGTTTTCTTTGTCATTTTTTTCTAGGTATTTTTAAATTTCCTTTTTGATTTCTTCAGTGTTTTCTTGGTTATTAAGTAGTGTATTGTTTAGCCTCCATGTGTTTGTATTTTTTACAGTTTTCCTGGAATCGATATCTAGTCTCTTAGCGTTATGGTCAGAAAAGATACTTGATACGATTTCAATTTTCTTAAATTTAGCAAGGCTTGATTTGTGACCTAAGATATGATCTATCTTGCAGAATGTCCCATGAGCACCTGAGAAGAATGTGTATTCTGTTGTTTTTGGATGGTATGTTCTATAAATATCAATTAAGTCCATCTTGTTTAATGTATCATTTAAAGTTTGTGTTTCCTTTTTTATTTTCATTTTGGTTGATCTGTCCGTTGGTGAAAGTGGCATGTTAAAGTCCCCTACTATGATTGTGTTACTGTTGATTTCCCCTTTTATGGCTGTTTGTATTTGCCTTATGTATTGTGGTGCTCCTATGGTGGGTGTATAAATATTTACAATCGTTATATCTTCTTGGATTGATCCCTTGATCATTATGTAGTGTCTTTCTTTGTCTCTTGTAATAGTCTTCGTTTTAAAGTCTATTTTGTCTGATATGAGAATTGCTACTCCAGCTTTCTTTTGATTTCCATTTGCATGGAATATCTTTTTCCCCTCACTTTCAGTCTGTATGTGTCCCTAGGTCTGAACTGGGTCTCTTGTAGGCAGCATATATATGGGTCTTGTTTTTGTATCCATTCAGGTAGTCTATGTCTTTTGGTTGGAGCATTTAATCCATTTTCATTTAAGGTAATTATTGATATGTGTGTTCCTATTACCATTTTCTTAATTGTTTTGGGTTGTATTGTAGGGCTTTTCCTTCGTGTTTCTTCCCTAGAGAAGTTCCTTTAGCATTTGTTATAAAGCTGGTTTGATGATGCTGAATTCTCTTAGCTTTTGCTTGTCTCTAAAGGTTTTAATTTCTCCATCAAATGTGAATGTGTTCCTTGCTGTGTAGAGTAATCTTGGTTGTAATCTTTTCCCTTTCATCACTTGAAATATGTCCTGCCACTCCCTTCTGGCTTGCAGTTTCTGCTGAAAGATCAGCAGTTAACCTTATGGGGATTCCCTCATATACTATTTGTTGTTTTTCCATTGCTACTTTTAATATTTTTTCTTTGTATTTAATTTTGTGTAGTTTGATTAATATGTGTCTTGGCATGTTTCTCCATGGATTTATCCTGCATGGGTCTCTCTGTACTTCCTGGACTTAATTATTTCCTTTCCCATATTAGGGACGTTTTGAACTATAATCTGTTCAAATATTTTCTCAGTCCCTTTCTTTTTCTCTTCTTCTTCTGGGACCCCTATAATTCGAATTTTAGTGCATTTAATGTTGTCCCACAGGTCTCTGAGACTGTCCTCAATTCTTTTCATGTTTTCTCTTTATTCTGCTCTACAGTAGTTATTTCCACTATCTTATCTTCCAGGTCACATGTGTGTTCTTTTGCCTCAGTTATTCTGCTATTGATCCCTTCTAGAGAGTTTTTAATTTCATTTATTGTGTTGTTCATCACTGTTTGTTTGTTCTTTAGTTCTTCTAGGACCTTGTTAAACATTTCTTGGATTTTCTCCATTCTATTTCCAAGATTTTGGATCATCTTTACTTTCATTATTTGGAATTCTTTTTCAGGTGGACCGCCTATTTCCTCTTCATTTGTTAGGTCTAGTGGGTTTTTACCTTGTGCCTTCATCTGCTGTGTGTTTCCCTGTCTTCTCATTTTGCTTAACTTACTGTGTTTGTGGTCTCCTTTTTGCAGGCTGCAAGTTTGTAGTTCCCGTTGTTTTTGGTGTCTGCCCCCAGTGGGTAAGTGTGGTTCAGTGAGTTGTGTAGGCTTCCTGGTGGAGGCGACTGGTGCTTGTGTTCTGGTGGATGAGGCTGGATCGTGCCTTCTGGTGGGCAGGTCCATGTCTGGTGGTTGTTTTGGGGTGTCTGTGAAGTTATTATGATTTTAGGCCTCCTCTCTTCTAATGGTGGAGTTGTATTTCTGTCTTACTGGTTTTTTGGCATAGGATGTCTAACACTGTACCTTGATGGTCGCTGAGTGGAGGTGGGTCTTGGCGTTGAAATGGAGATCTCTAGAAATGGTGGCCATTTAATATTATGTGGAGCTGGGAGGTCTCTTGTGGACCAGTGTCCTGAACTCTGTTCTCCCACCTCAGACACACAGCCATGATGCCTGGCTGGAGCACCAAGAGCCTGTCATCCACATGGCTCAGAATAAAAGGGAGAAAAAAAGAAAGAAAGAAGAAGATAGAGCAAAATAAAATAATAGTTATTAAAATAAAAAACAAGAAATGATTATTTTTAAAAATTTGTAAAGTAATTTAAAAAAGAAAGAAAGAAGAGAACAACCAAAACAAATCCAGCAATGATGACAAGCACTGAAAACTATACTAAAAACAAACAAACAAACAAAAAAACGGACAGACAGAACCCTAGGACAAATGGTAAAAGCAAAGCTATACAGACAAAATCACATACAGAAGCATATGCATACACACTCAGAACAAGAGAAACAGGGAAAACATATATATATATACCATTGCTCTCAAAGTCCACCTCCTCAATTTGGGATGATTTGTTGTCTGTTCAGTTATTCCACAGGTGCAGCGTACATCAAATTGACTGTGGAGATTTAATCCACTGCTCCTGAGGCTTCTGGGAGAGATTTCCCTTTCTCTTCTTTGTTCGCACAGCTCTCGGGGTTCAGCTTTGGATTTGACCCCCCCTCTGAGTGTAGGCCACCTGAGGGCGTCTGTTCTTCACTCAGACAGGATGGGGTTAATGGAGTAGTTGATTAGGGGGCTCTGGCTCACTCAGGCCAGGGGAGGGAGGTCTATGGGTTGCAGGGAGAGCCTGAGATGGCAGAGGCCAACGTGATGTAGCACTAGCCTGATGAGGGTCATGTGTTTTCCCAGGGAAGTTGTCCCTGGGGCATGGGACGCTGTTAGTGGTGGGCTGCACAGGCTCCCAGGAGGGGAAATGTGGATAGTGACAGTGACCTGTGCTTCCACACAGGCTTCTTGGTGGCTGTAGCAGCAGCTTTAGCGTCTCATGCCTGTCTTGGGTCTGCGCTAATAACTGTGGCTCACGCCATCTGTGAAGCTCCTTTAAGCGGTGCTCTTAATCCCCTCTCCTTGTGCACCAGGAAACAAAGAGGCAAGAAAAAGTCTCTTGCCTCTTCGGCAGTTGTAGATTTTTTCTCAGACTGCCTCCCTGCTAGCCATGGCGCACTAGCCCCCTTCAGGCTGTGTTCAAGCAGCCAAACCCAGTCCTCTCCCTGGGATCAGACCGAAGCCGGAGCCACAGTCCCCAGCCCCCACCCATCCCGGCAGGAGAGCAGACAAGTCTTTTGGGCTTGTGAGTGCTGGTCGGCACCAATCCTCTGCTCGGGAATCTCTCCGCTTTGCCCTCTGCACCCCTGTTTCTGTGCTCTCCTCCATGGCTCTGAAGCTTCCCCCCTCTGCCACCCGCAGTCTCTGCCCTCCAAGGGGCTTCCTAGTGTGTGGAAATCTTTCCTCCTTCACAGCACCCTCCCACTGCTGCAGGTCCCGTCCCTATTGTTTTGTCTCTGTTTTTTCTTTTTTCTTTTGCCCTACCCAGGTACATGGGGAGTTTCTTGCCTTTTGGGAGGTCTGAGGTCTTCTGCCAGCGTTCAGTAGGTGTTCTGTAGGAGTTCTTCCACATGTAGTTGTATTTCTGATGTATTTGTGGGGAGGAAGGTGATCTCCACATCTTACTCTTCTGCTGTGTTGAAGCTCCTCCCTCCTTCATTTCTTTTGATTTAGAATTTTTGTCCCCATACTACCATTTTTTGTTGGATTTCTTTTTCATTTTATATATATATATATATATATATATATATATATATATATATATATATATACACACACACACATATATATATTGATGGGTGGAGGGCTTTCAAGATGGCAGAGGAGTAAGACTTGGAGATCACCTTCCTCCCCACAAATACATCAGAAATACATGTACATGTGGAACATCTCGTACAGAACACCTACTGAATACTGGCAGAAGACCTCAGACTTGCCAAAAGGTTCTTGGTGCTCCTGCCAGGTGTCCAGACTCTGAAGTGGGAGAGCCGAGTTCAGGACATTGGAACACCAAAGACCTCCCAACCCCACATAATATCAATTGGCAAGAGCTCTCCCAGAGGTCTCCATCCCAATGCTAAGTGCCAGCTCATCTCAACAACCAGCAAGTTACAGTGCTGGACACCCTATGTGAAACAACTAGCAACACAGGAACATAACCCCACCCATTAGCAGTGAGGATGCCTACAATCATAGTAAGTTCACAGACACGCCAAAACAAAGCACTGGACGTGGTCCTGCCCAACAGAAAAAGAAATCCATACTCATCTACCAGAACGCAGACACCAGTCCCCTTCACTAGGAATCCTACAAAACCCACTGAACCAACCTTACCCACTGGTGGCAGATACCAAAAACAGCGGGAACTAGGAACCTTCATCTTGTGAAAAGGAGACCCCAAACACAGTAAATTAAGCAAAATGAGAAGACAGAGAAATACACAGCAGATGATGGAGCAAGGTAAAAACCCACCAGACCAAACAAATGAAGAGGAAATAGGCAGTCTACCTGCAAAAGAATTCAGAGTAATGATAGTAAAGATGATCCAAAATCTTGGAAGAAGAATGGAGAAAATACAAGAAAGGTTTAACAAGGACCTAGAAGAACTAAAGAGCAAACAAGCAATGATGAACAACACAATAAATGAAAGTAAAAATTCTCTAGAAGGAATCAATAGCAGAATAACTGAGGCAGAAGAACGGAAAAGTGACCTGGAAGATAAAATAGTGGAAATAACTACTGCACAGCAGAATAAACAAAAAAGAATGAAGAGAATTGAGGACACTCTCAGAGACCTCTGGGACAACATTAAATGCACCAACATTCGAATTATAAGGATCCCAGAAGAAGAAGAGGAAAAGAAAGGTACGGAGATAATATTTGAAGAGATTATAGTTGTAAACTTCCCTAATATGGGAAAGGAAATAGTGAATGAAGTCCAGGAAGCACAGAGAGTACCATACAGGATAAATCCAAGGAAAAACACTCCAAGAAACATATTAATCAAAGTATCAAAAATGATACATACAAAGAGAAAATATTAAAAGCAGCAAGGGAAAAGTAACAAATAACACACAAGGGAATCCCCATAAAGTTAACAGCTGATCTTTCAGTAGAAACTCTGCAAGCCAGAAGGGAGTGGCAGGACATATTTAAAGAAATGAAAGGGAAAAACCTACAACCAGGATTACTCTACTCATCGGATCTCATTCAGATTTGGTGGAGAAATTAAAACCTTTAGAGACAAGCAAAAGCTAAGAGAATTCAGCACCACCAAACCAGCTTTACATCACATGTGAAAGGAACTTCTCCAGGCAGAAAACACAAGAGAAGGAAAAGACCTACAAAAACAAACTGAAAACAGTTAAGAAAATGGTAAGAGGAACATACATAGTGATAACTACCTTAAATGTAAATGGATTAACTGCTCCAACCAAAAGACATAGACTGGCTGAATGGGTACAAAAGCAAGACCCATCTATATGCTGTCTACAAGAGACCCACTTCAGACCTAGGGATGCATACAGACTTAAAGTGAGGGGATGGAAAAAGATATTCCATGCAAATGGAAATCAAATGAAAGCTGGAATAGCAATTCTCATATCAGACAAAATAGACTTTAAAATAAAGACTATTACAGGAGCAAAGAAGGACACTACATAATGATCAAAGGATCAAGCCGAGAAGAAGATATAACGATTGTAAATATTTATACACCCAACATAGGAGCACCTCAATACATAAGGCAAATGCTGACAGCCATAAAAGGGGAAATTTGACAGTAACACAATCATAGTAGGGGAATTTAACACCCCACTTTCACCAATGCACAGATCAACCAAAATGAAAATAAACAAGGAAACACAAGCTTTATATGACACATTAGACAAGATGGACTTAATTGATATTTATAGGACATTCCATCCAAAAACACGCAAATACACTTTCTTCTCAAGTGCTCTTGGAATATTCTCCAGGATAGGTCATGTCTCGGATCACAAATCAAGCCTGGATAAATTTAAGATTGAAATCGTGGGCTTCCCTGGTGACACAGTGGTTGAGAATCTGCCTGCTAATGCAGGGGACACGGGTTCGAGCCCTGGTCTGGGAGGACCCCACATGCCACGGAGCAACTGGGCCCGTGAGCCACAGCTACTGAGCCTGCATGTCTGGAGCCTGTGCTCCGCAACAAGACAGGCCGCAATACTGAGAGGCCCGCGCACCACGATGAAGCGCAGCCCCCACTTGCCACAACTAGAGAAAGCCCTGGCACAGAAACTTAGACCCAACACAGTCCAAAATAAATAAATAAATAAATACTTTTTAAAAAAGATAGAAATCGTATCAAGTATCATTTCCGACCACAACACTATTAGACTATGTATCAATTCCAGGAAAAAAATCTGTAAAAAATACAGACACATGGAGGCTAAACAGTACACTACTAAATAACCAAGAGATCACTGAAGAAAACAAAGAGGAAATCAAAAAATACCTAGTAAAAAATGACAATGAAAACATGAAGACCCAAAACCTATGGAATGCAGCAAAAGCAGTTCTAAGAGGGAAGTTTATAGCATACAATCTTACCTGAAGAAGCAAGTAATATCTCAAATAAACAATGTAACCTTATACCTAAAGCAATTAGAGGAAGAAGAATTTAAAAAACCCTCAAGGTTAGCAGAAGAAAGTAATTGTAAACATCAGATCAGAAATAATTGAAAAAGAAATGAAGGAAACAATAGCAAAGATCAATAAAACTAAATGCTGGTTCTTTGAGAAGATAAACAAAATAGATAAACCATTAGCCAGACTCATCAAGTAAAAAAGAAGACTCAGTAGAATTAGAAATGAAAAAGGAGAAGTAACAACTGACAGTGCAGAAATACAAAGGAACATGAGAGATATCTACAAGCAACTATTGACAGTAAAATGGACAACATGGAAGAAATGACAAATTCGTAGAAAAGAACAACCTTCTAAGACTGAACCAGGAAGAAATAGAAAATATAAACAGACCAATCACAACCACTGAAATTGAAACTGTGATTATAAATCTTCCCACAACAAAAGCCCAGGACCAGATGGCTTCATAGGCGAATTCTTTAAAACATTTAGAGAAGAGCTAACACCTATCCTTCTCAAACTCTTCCAAACAATAGCAGAGTCTGGAACATTCCCAAACTCTTTCTATGAGGCCACCATCACCCTGTTACCAAAACTAGACAAATATGTCACAAAAAAAGAAATCTACAGGCCAGTATCACTGATGAACATAGATGCAAAAATCTTCAACCAAATTCTAGCAAGAGCACATTAAAAGGATCATACACCATGATCAAGTGGGGTTTATCCCAGGAATGCAAGGATTCTTCAATATATGCAAATCAATCAATGTGATATGCCATATTAACAAACTGAGGGATAAAAACTGTATGATCATCTCAATAGATGCAGAAAAAGCTTTTGACAAAAATCGGCACCCATTTATGATAAAAGCACTACAGAAAGTAGGCATAGAGGGAACTTACCTCAACATAATAAAGGCCGTACATGACAAACCTGCAGCCAATGTCTTTCTCAGTGTTGAAAAACTGAAACCATTTCCACTAAGATCAGGAACAAGACAAGGTTGCCCACTGTCACCACTATTATTCAACATAGTTTTGTAAGTTTTAGCCACTGCAATCAGAGGAGAAAAAGGAATAAAAAGAATCCAAACTGGAAAAGAAGAAGTAAAGCTGTCACTGTTTGCAGACAACATGATATTATCCATAGAGAATCCTAAAGATGCTTCCTGAAAACTACTGGAGCTAATCAATGAATTTGGTAAGGTAGCAGGATACAAAATTAATGCACAGAAATCTCTTGTATTCCTATACACTAATGATGAAAAATCTGAAAGAGAAATTAAGGAAACACTCCCATTTACCATTGCAACAAAAAGAATATAATACCCAGGAATAAACCTACCTAAGGAGACAAAAGACCTGTATGCAGAATACGATAAGACACCTATGAAAGAAATTAAAGATGGTACAAACAGATGGAGAGATATGCCATGTTCTTGGATTGGAAGAATCAACATTGTGAAAATGACTATACTGCCCAAAGCAATCTACATATTCAATGCACTCCCTGTCAAACTCCCAATGGCATTTTTCACAGAACTACAACAAAAAATTTCACAATTTATATCAAAACGCAAAAGACCCCAAATAGCCAAAGCAATCTTGAGAAAGAAAAATGGAGCTGGAGGAATCACTCTTCCTGACTTCAGACTATATGACAAAGCTACAGTAATCAAGACAGTATGGTACTGGCACAAAATCAGAAATATAGATCAATGGAACAGGATAGAAAGCCCAGAGATAAACGCACACATATATGGTTACCTTATCTTTGATAAAGGAGGCAAGAATATCCAACGGAGAAAACACAGCCTCTTTAATCAGTGGTACTGGGGAAACTGGACTGCTACATGTAAAAGAATGAAGTTAGAGCACCATATACCTAATACCATTCACAAAAATAAACTCAAAATAGATGAAAGACCTAAATGTAAGGCCAGACACTATAAAACTCTCAGAGGAAAACATAGGCAGAACACTCTATGACATAAATCACAGCAAGATCCTTTCTGACCCACCTCTTAGAGAAATGGAAATAAAAACAAAAGTAAACAAATGGGATGTAATGAAAGTTAAAAGCTTTTGCAGAGCAAAGGAAGCCGTAAACAAGATGAAAAAGCAACCCTCAGAAAGGGAGAAAATATTTGCAAAAAAGCAACTGACAAAGGATTAATCTCCAAAGTATACAAGCAGCTCATGCAGCTTGATAGCAAAAAACCAAACAACCCAATCCAAAAATGGGCAGAAGACCTAAATAGACATGTCTCCAAAGAAGATATATAGATTGCCAACAAACACATGAAAGGATGCTCAACATAACTAATCATTAGAGAAATGCAAATCAAAACTACAATGACGTATCACCTCACACTGGTCAGAATGGCTGTCATCAAAAAATCTACAAACAATAAATGCTGGAGAGGGTGTGGAGAAAAGGGAATCCTTTGCACTCTTGGTGGTATAGTCAACTGTTACTGCCACTATGGAGAACAGTATGGAGGTTCCATAGAAAACTAAAAATAGAACTACCATATGACCCAGCAATCCCACTACTGGGCATATACCCTGAGAAAACCATCATTCCAAAAGAGTCATGTACCACAATATTCATTGTAGCACTATTTACAATAGCCAGGACATGGAAGCTACCTCAGTGTCCATCAACATATGAATGGATAAAGAAGATTAGACACATATATACAATGGAGTATGACTCAGCCATAGAAAGAAACGAAATTGAGTTATTTGTAGTGACTTGGATGGTCCCAGAAACTGTCATACTGAGTGAAGTAAGTCAGAGAAAGAAAAACAAATACTGTATGTTAACACATATATATGGAATAAAAAAAATTTTTTTAAAGTGGCTCTGAAGAAACTAGGGTCAGGACAGGAATAAAGACACAGAAATAGAGAATGGACTTGAGGACATGGAGAGGCAGAAGGGTAAACTGGTACGAAGTGAGAGAGTGGCATGGACATATATATACTACCAAATGTAATATAGGTAGCTAGTGGGAAGCAGCTACATAGCACAGGGAGATCCAGCTCGCTGCTTTGTGTCCACCAGAGGGGTAGGGTAGGGAGGGTGAGAGGGAGGTACAAGAGGGAGGAGAAGTGGTGATATATGTATATGCATAGCTGATTAACTTTGTTATACAGCCGTAACTAACGCACCATTGTAAAGCAATTATACTCCAATAAAGATGTTAAAGAAAAAAAAAAGAATGGGAAATTATGTACATGAATCTGAAACTTAAATTTAGTGATTCTCCGACTAACTTCTCATTTAAAAAAAAAAAAAAAACCAATTACAATGTGTATCTTCTCAGAAGCATGCTAAGTACATTCCAGAGACAGAGTAAAATATCCTCAGCATTAAAAAGAGGGAGACTTTCAAACTTGAAAGTAATGCTAGCGTCTTATAATAGAGTCCTTAACTATTTCAGAGTTATCATAATTGTGTACTCTTGGGACAACCATCTCCAGTGAGCCCAATAATGTAATTCTTTATTCCATTTATTAGATATTGAGGGATAACACATACTATATTTCCACCCTGCGCTCACCTTATGTCCTTAGGCACACTGGGCTGCCAGAGAAATACTTTGGACTGCAGTTATAGCAGTACTTTATGATTTTAATTAAGTGTGTTATAAATAGGGGCTGCTTGCTGACATCCCTATGGCTGGTATAATATTCTCTCCTGTAAGTCATAAATTCTAGCTCATTGATTACCTTCTCCTTTGCACTAGCCCTGCTACCCTTTATCGTAACTAAATTCAAAATTCCTTATAGATTCATGTTTTTGTGTGCATTTGTTGAATTAATCCCTTAGGACTGAATTTCCTGTGTGCATATATAATTCTTTTTAAAAATGTTTTCTTGTTCCTTGACTCATAGTAATCTTTTTGAGAATAGTAAAGCATCTATCAGCTCTTCTGACATCTGGTACAGTGCTGTGCAGAGGGCAGGAGTTCTATAAATGTTTGCAAAATGGAATTGATCTCATTATTAACATAGTCATGCTGATTCACTTGTCCTCAGGGACATGCAGAGCAGTCTTACCAGCTAGCAAAGCCTCAGAATCCTGAGATAAGAAAGACCATTCCAGGACTTTTTCTTCATCCAGAATGGTTATTACAAGTCCATACACATTGTGCTGCATGTTCTACAAAACAAGCAATGTAGATTTCATCTAAAGTCCAGTGACAGGGCTTCCCTGGTGGCGCAGTGGTTGAGAGTCCGCCTGCCGATGCAGGGGACACGGGTTCGTGCCCCGGTCTGGGAAGATCCCACATGCCACGGAGCGGCTGGGCCCGTGAGCCATGGCCGCTGAGCCTGCGTGTCCGGAGCCTGTGCTCCGCAACCGGAGAGGCCACAACAGTGAGAGGCCCGTGTACCGCAAAATAAATAAATAAATAAAGTCCAGTGACACAATTATATGACAATTATACACAACCTAGAATATAAAATAAAATGGAACCTGTAGTTTTAGGACTCTACTGCTTGAGCTACTAATAATACTACTCTACTGCTTGAGCCACTAATAATACTAACTGGTTGGGATACCTGGCAGGAAATCCAGTAAACAAGGACATTTATTAACACTGGAGAACTATCCACATATTCTCATACTCTGTCGACTACCCAATAATCAATAAGAGTGGACTTTATTATAGGCTGCAAAAGAGAAACCAAGCTTTAAAGTATCAATTGCTGTTGTTTTGCAGAGTTTTCAAGTCTCAAAGACTTATTTATTTTATATCCTCCTGAAAATCTCTTCCATTCTCCCCCTACTTCTTATGCCCACAGCTATTGCTACAGGAGAATATTACAGTAATTGATCAACGTCTGATTAAAAGTGTGCAACTCTTTCATTATCTGCACAAGGTGATTGAATTCCTTCTACCTGAGCAGCAAGATTCTCTTTTAAATTGTTGCATCAGGAAGTGACAGTGCGTGTGGATTCCAGTGCCATTTGTTTGATGCGAGTGACCAAGTTCTCTATCTCTTTTGTATCAGAACGTGGAGAAGAGACCACTCTTCCACCAGAAAGATGGTTACTGTAGAATAACTACTGGTCACTTGATCTCTGGACTGAATGTTTGATGTCTTCTGACCCCCCTACTCCAAATACACACACACACACACACACACACACACACACACACACACACACACACACAACCTATTTGTTTTAGTACTCGATTTCACTGTATGTACCTCATCAACTGTTTCTGTACATTTGATAGCTAGTGTTTTCTTTTTCCAAAACGTTTTTCAAATATCACATTGTTGGATAAGCAGGAGATAGAACACATGCCTTGTGTGGGGTAGTAAATATTTATCTGTCAGGCAAGGTTGACTTCCAATTATCAGGGGTAAAGGAGATGTAAGTAACAAGAAGAATTGAAATTGCCAAATAAATAATAGAAAAGTTTCTCATTGAAAATCAATAGATTATATTAATATATTTTCTTCATCCAGCTTTTTAGCAAAATGAATAAGTAATATGTTCATCTCATTGCCCTTCTGTACATCCTCTGGTGGACAAGCTTATAATCAATTAGTGAAGATAGCCAGAAACATAATAGGCAGAGAAGACTGACAAATAAAGACATGGATAATTTGCCTCTGAATAGTCTTAATTAACTCTAAATCAAAGCTTTTAACCTAAATGCAAGGAAGCCACTTTGCAGCATTGTCTCTTTTGCATAATACAGAAAAATAAGAAATCGGTGATAAAGACAAGATGCTTTCTATTCTGTTTCTTGGTACCTGAAGAATATGCTTAACTTTTGGTGTCTGGGACAGTTTTAGAAATCTGATGGAAGTTATGGACCCTCTTAGAAAAATACACAATTATAGCGACAGCACAAGGATAGCTTATGAATATAAGAATATGACTGATGCTCTCTGGAGTTGTGCAATGCTGACATACATATATTTCCCATCCTTGGGACTCCAGATTAGGAAACCCTGCCATGCTTACTCTGTGCTGTGATCTTTGGCCAAATTGAGTTGGAAATCAAGTAAGCAAGATTCTATTTTTATCTAGGCCAGTGTACGCCCTACTCCTATGGAAATACAGTGACTTGAAGCCTATCTAAATCAGTAGAGGGGTAGTATTTCCAGGTGGCACTGATCTTAGGAGAAATTCAGTGGCCTTGCTCACAATGTCACATTTACTTACAGAAGGAGCAATGAGGAACAAATCAGTTTAAAAATGCCATTGCCATAGTTGACCATTCCAATCATTATAAATCTCTTATGCCTTGGTGCAGCTTTGATCTGACTTTGAGTCTTCTACAGCTGGCTTTATTGAATGTTCTAAATTTTCCTGCACATGAAATATTTTGAAAATGCAACTCAATTGCTAGTAGCACAGGAATGAAAAGAAGCAAGGAAATGGCTCTTCAATGAGTTTTGGCTTTTTTTTCTGGATTAGATGAGCAGCTGTTGAGCAGTAAGTCTACCAAAATGGCAACTTGAGCCAAATCAAACTCAATTAAATTGGACTTTTAACTCCAGTCAGCCTTCTCAGAATACTTGAGAGCATGCCAGGGACAATGAGGGCATCCTAAAGGTGCCATTCCCTCTAAATGGATAATTCCTTTTCTTCTGTCTTACTTCCAAGCTAGCCCCATTTTCTCACATTTTCACATCTTAGAAATGACTTATTCTATGCTTTGATGTATGAGTGCAGGTAGTACTAAAAGGGATGATTTTTTTGAAGACTGTTGATGTAAGGACGGAGAATGCTTAAACATACTCAGTCCAACCTATGTTCTTCCATTTAAGAAACTCTTTTGAAAGGCTACTATGAATATGATACCCTGTTTGGAGTCTACATTTGTGTCTGAGTTCCCAGTTTTATTGAGAACCTCACAGGAACCTGTTGAGGTGAATGGAGTATTTTACAATTCAGGAGGCTTAGCAAAGTGACTTACATGTAGTAGAAAGGTGGTCTGGAACACATATCTCTTGGTACTCACTATAGCACATCATATGACATGCAGCTTCCTTCAGGGATTCAGGGAGTTTTGTTAAGAAATACATAATGATGCTTCAGATGATTTTGAAGGAAAAAACTCTTAATAGTACTAAAATTGAGAAGATGGTGTTTTGAATTTATTTCTCACCAACACAGCAAATAATCTAGAGAGACTATATCTTTGACAGAACCCCCAACTTTTCCATCTGGAGGGACCACAATAAATCTGATTTCTTACTCCTGATTTCTTTCTCATGATACCCATAAGCATTCCCTTCTACCTTCCCACAATATCATGGGGAAAAAGCAAAGCTATGTTGATAATACCCTTGGTTTTTTTATCCCCATTGCAGAAAACATTGATTTGTTTATATGCCAGCTTTGCCAAAATGTTTTGAAGAAGGAAGGATTTCTTTAACAGGGAACATGGGAGTGGACATTGGGCTGTGGACCATGAATATTTAGTTCAAAACAGGGGGATCTATTTTTTTTCCTGCCTGTGTTTACATTGTGTCAGGCAGTAATATTGGGTGTTTTTCTTTAACCTTGAACTCAGAAAATGCCTGAGTCGTTAATTTCTTGGGCTGCAAACACACTTCAAAATGTAGCAACTCATTTGGTAAAAATTATCCAGCCAATCAGATCTATTGGGAAATATATAATACATACACAGGGAGCATGGGAAGCTCAGGGCTGATATTTTGAAAGCATGAGAGGATTCCGAAAATCAACTACAGTAAGCTCAGTGCACTTTTGTGGGTCTAAGGGTTGTCCACAGATACCAGTGACCCAAAGACTGTCCTGTTTTCAGGGAACAGCTAGTCACTTTGATACTATGTTCGTGTTTGTATGTTGGCAGATACTCACCAAGAGACAGCACAGTCACAACTTCAATTGCTTTTACACAAATATACAGAGAAGATGTGTCTTCCTTATTTTGTCTATACTTAATTCTGTTTCCTCACAAACTTCAGTGCCCTGGGTAGAAGGAAGAAAACAAACATTTAGTCCTTGCAGTGGACTGAATTGTGTCCACCTTCCCCCTCAAATTCATGTGTTGAAGCCCTGACCCTCAGTGGCTGGAGATAGGGTCTGAGTGGAGGTGATAAAGATTAAATGAGGTCATAAGGTAGACCCCTAATCCAATAGGACTGGTGACCTCCTAAGACAGAGAGACACCAGAGCTCTGGCTGTATGCCATGTGAGAACCCAGGGAGAAGGTGAGCATCTGCAAGCCAGGGAGAGAGCTCTCATCAGGAAACAGACGGGCCAGCACCCTGATCTTGGACTTCCCAGCCTCTGGCACTGTGAGAAATTAAATTCTGTTATTTAAGCCACTCTATCTGTGGTATTTTGTTACGGTAGCCTGAGCAGACTAATGCAGTCTTGTAAGCTGAAATAACTTAAGCCAGCCATTAATTTAGGATATACTCAGTTTCACTGAGACAAAAAATGATTCAAATTTTTGTTTTCTCTGTCCCCTTCTCCAGCTTCTTTCCAACAAATACTTGGGTAAATGTGAACGTGTGTGGCACTGCAGCCCTGTGGTGGATGGAAAGAATTTGGGTCCTTGGGGATAGTGTCCTCCAGCACCTTGTGGCTCTGGAACAGTGTCCTCTGTCCACCTGGCAAGGGCAGCCACAGTTGATGTCTGTGGCCGGCATAGCAGTATCTGGCCACTCCGGCCCTCCCTTGCCAACGCAGCCTCACCTCAGCTCTCACAGGTGTTTGAGATTCCCCCTCATTCTGCTTCATCTTCACTGTGGTGAACTCTATCACAGGCCCAGAGCTCTCAGCTCCACTGCCCATTACTTCCACTATGGGCTGCACATTCAACCCAAGAATGGGCAGGAAAGGCAACTGTCAGGGCAGGCTTTTTTTCTGTTAGACTATACTGTTCCACCTAGTTTACTTTGCTGTGATTTGCTCCTGGTTGACAGACTCATTCTTAAATGCCATAGGGTGAACCAGGACAAGAGATCCCCTCTGATCTCAGTTTTTCCTCACTTCTGAGGACCCTGTCTTGTCATTTCCTTATCTTGTCTTATTGTATCTTATCTCATCTCATCTCTTCTCATCTCATCTTTTTCTAACTTCCTTCAGTCTCCTAGGAATAGAAAAAGAAAAAAAAAAAGTAGTCTTGTGCTCTCACTCCAAGTCCTATCCCCTTTTTATCAGTGAGAAGCAAGTTTTATGGCCTAGAAGTGAGGAGGATATTTTCTCTACCTTCTGGACTGGACAGGTTTTATAAGCTGAGTCTTGGACCTTGATGTGCTGAAGAAGGTTATAAAGGAATTTAGCAAATCTGTTCTCTGTTTCTCCTCTCCATGTCTATTGTCCTGAGGACATAAACTTTAGAGATATAAAGCTGCAAATGGACAAACATTTACAGGAAGAATGAAAATGAATGGCTTTATACTCACCAAGATATTATCCCTGCTTACGAATGGGATTGTCCATTTTACCATGCATGTATGCTTGGATTCTGTGTACTTACGCATGGTTTCATCGTACATGAACCTTACTCCTTGAGACAGGTGTCAGAGGTGTGGACAAACACCAGTAATGTTCACCATGAACACGCGGTGAGCAGGAGTTTAGGGTTTGAGGATATTTCCAATCCTCTAAGATTGGATCTTCTTCCACCACCTCACCCAAATTTCATTGGTTTTTACATGCTAGTCTTCTTTTGTAAAGTGTGCACATAAGGGAGATTCACCCAGCTCTGATGTTCTGTGAATGACTGGTTCTTTGCACTTTTGAAAGCAAAATTTAATTAGCTAGTCAAAGTATCTTTCAGTCAGAGTTCTATTTTGTCTTTCCAGGACACTGTATATTTCAATCTTCTGAGTCAGTGAGCATCCTGGTGGCCATCTTTTAAACGAGTCTTCCTGTCATATTGCATTTTGTTTCTTATCTGCATCCTAGAGGGGAGAGCTACTTTTGATGAAGTTCCAGTCTGAGTGCTATGTTTGCCCTCGCTAGTCAATTACCGCATTCCCTGGCAAGTTCAGTTAAGGACCCTGAGAAGATTTCTTAAGTCCACAGCCATTTAAACATGCAGAATTACACATGTTTAAATGACCATCATTTTGATGATTTAGAACTTGGAATAACAAGGAATATTTCTTATCTTATTGCCTTCCGTTAGTTTGTTTAAAGTTATTATTAAAACTTTTTCTAGGCTTGGGATAAACTGGGAAACTAAGACATAAAACTTATTTTAAAATACATATCCTTTAATATGTAATTTAAATAGTTTTCATTTATTCACATGTTTGTGGATAAATTCTTTTCTCTTGAAGATCAACTTTCCATCAATGATCAAAGTGATGTAAAGCAATGACATATAAATGTATACTTTTAGACAGTAATTTGGGGTTCCATCATATAACAATGACAAGAAATCCTATATAAAGATATAAATGGAAAATGATACCTGACTGATGGATTTGGGGGATAGGCTGATTGGCACTGTAAGGAAAAGACTGTTTTGTTCCTTGATGGGAGATTAGTACTGAAATAGATGTGTGAGTCAAACCTCGGCACAGGTTTCCTGACAGGTACTCTCTCCTAACCCTAAGTACATTAAGTTTAAATCCAAAAAGCCATTACGCTTTAAATATTTTTCTCATTTTTTCTATAAATTGGAAGAAAAAGGAATTTGCACTTTAAGTAGAGACTACAGTACTTGGTTGGTATATAACAAATTGCTTACCATGGACCAAGACAGAAGTTAAATAATAAGGATGAGCCCGTTGATTGGCTCATGGTGTAAAGCTGTATGATTGACTCAAGAAAACAATGCATCGGGGCTGGGCGTTAGCTACTGAGTGGTTGAGATTGAGTGCTACCGCAATTTGGAAGAATTCCCAGCACAAACAAAAAGAGATGTGCATCTGTCCCTTCAGTGACTTAGGGAAACCAGAACCATTTTTGATATATTACATGTTTTCCCAGCTTTCAATATTTTATATTTTATAAGTCTTGGGGAAAAGACTTTTTTGACTCCAATAGCTGTCAGGCTGTTGAAGTAGAATACAGTGAACTGATTTCAAGTGTATAGTTAGTTACAGCCATAAGATCCATGTGAACAATGTCAACCATGGCTTAGCTATTGTTTAGCCGGCATCCAACTATGTCTGAGCCTCTTCTAAGGAAAAGACAAGAGACATTATTGAGTATCCAATAAAAGTAGAACAATGTTCTGGGCACTTTCCTATTTGACTTAATCTTCACAACTTCCCTGGGAAGTTTGATGCCTATTTAAAGATGTGAAAGGTGAAGTTTATGAAAGTTAAATATACTATCCTTAGTACCACAGCTGAAAGCTGGAAGGCCTGTCCCTTGAGTTCTGGTCTGCCAAATTTTACTTTAGTATTATTCTACCATGCTTCCTTTCTGTGTGACCTTTCCAGAAAGTTCTATACATCCACTTCTTACCAATGGGATTTGTCAGCACTGATCAGACTCACTGTCTAACCCACTGTATTAGTTTGCTAGAGCTTCCATAACAAAATACCACAGACTGGATGGCTTAAACAACAGGAGGCTAAAAGTCCAAAATCATGGTGTTGGCAGGTTTGATTTCTTCTGAGGCCTTCCTCCTTGGCTTGCAGATGGGCACCTCCTTACTGTGTCCACACATGGTCTTTTCTCTCTGCATGCACAACCGTGGTGTGTCTTTCTGTATTCAAGTTTTCTCTTCTTCAGGGACAACAGTCAGATTGGATCAGGGCCTACTTTAATGGCCTTAACTTAATCACCTCTTCATAGGTCCTATCTCTAAGTGTAGTCACATTCTGAGGAACTAGGAGTTAGGGCTTCAGTATATGAGTTGGGAGAGGGGGACACAATTCAGTCTATAATACCCACTTAGATAATAATCAAAAGCATTAGACCATTTTCTCCTGGGCTTTGCATGGTCCTCCCCGTAGACCCAGCAAAGGTCTCTAAATGCTGCCATGAAGGATAAATGCAATACTTACAGTGCCAGTTCTTATTTTGGGTTTTACTTATAACATATAGCTCAGACCTGTGAATCAAGCAGTCCTAACCCTTGTGGTGGGTTTTGTCCCTACAGTATATAATTTGCATCTATGCAAGTAGATTTAAATTTGTGTAGACAAAATATTTAAATGGGGGCTTCTTATTCCTGACTCAAGATGCAGCTACTGACTTTTGTATAAACAAAAGCATAGATCATTCATATGAAGAGAAGAGATCCAGAGTTCAAGTGACAGCTGGATAAAGGAGATTACTGAGGTCCTTACTGAATCCAAGAAAAGAGATAAAATGGCAAGGACTTAGCAGGCTATCCTAGAAGCTTCGAGTAGTGACTACCAGGAGGGTAGTGGGCAAGACAGGAAGAGACAATTGGGAGAGGTCTAGGGACATGTAGTTGCAGTCTAGAATCAGCCATGGAGGAGAATCAGGGTTCCTAGTACTAAAGGGACAGGTCATAACTAAAACAGAAGAATCATAAAGAGGACAACAATTACACTAGCTAATGATTATTGCATTCCTATTGTGTGCCATTCCTACTATATGCCAAGAATATAGGGCTGTATGTACATGTTGTTGAGGACTTTATGAGGACTTACATATTCTCTATGACCTTTCTTCCATGCTACGTGGGTCTCATGACCAAAGATTTTCCTTCCTACTCCCATTTCAAGGTCCTCTCTACCCTCTCTCATCTGAGTAGCCACTGAACCTTCTCATTCTCCGTCCTCCAAGTTCAAATTATCTAGTTTCCTGGAGTAACATCTAAGGATCTTCATCTAGCTGGCAGGTCTGGAATTTCTTCCATCTTGGTTTTTACTTTGTCACAGTTGTGAGGAGGAAAATTGGCATTCATGTACCATGAGAGAGGAAATGGGAGAGGAGGGCAAATATACAGTATTTTTTTGTAAAAAGATGGAAACTTCAACATATAACCTAACAATAGATCCTTATTGTCTGTCTTTTCCAACTAGAATGAAAGTTCTATCAGAAGAGACACCTCTCCCAGGCTCACAGCATCAGCATAGGCAACTAATACATATGTGTTGAATGAATAAATGAGGTATATAAAATTTTGAGTAGATAAAGGAATGAAGATGAGAATTCTCTCTGGTGCTCATTTGCTGCAGCCTTGCTTAACTTCCTAGGCTACTTTAATGTATATTTTTGCTCAAAATTATGGGCACAGAATCCTATAAGAACTCTTTGGTTTATGTAATATTATCCCACAACAGAACCTCCTACACTTTTCCAAAGATTTGGAAGGGTAAAAGTAAGCCCTGTGAAATATCAGTCTTCCTATAATTAAAACTCTATTTCTTCAGACATGTCCTCACACAGAGGCAGAGACCAAATAATGGCCTTTGTATTGAATTAAGGCAACTTTTTGGAAAATGAATTCTATAGAATTTGTAGTTTTATTTTTCAAGAATGCTTAAGATCAGCAGCAGATGATAAGCTCTATGGACTAGATCTTGTGCATTTTGCTTGTAAAATGAGAGCATAGATTCTGAATCTAGACAACTGAGTTGGAATTCTAGCTTCCCATTCTTGCTACCTTACCGTGTCTTGGCAAGTTGTTTAATCTCTCCCATTGGGTTTCATCATCTATAAAATAGGAATCATAATAATGCCTGTCCCATAGTGTGCTGTGAGAATTAAATGAGCTACATATATAGAGCACTTAGAATAGGTTTTCACATACTGAAGAGAAATGCAAGTGTCAGTTACTCTTACTGTGATAGAATGCAGAGTCCTTTGCTAAACATTCAATGGTAATGTGCTTCTTAAATGGTCCCGTGAACTAAATGACATATACTGTTGGAGACAGAGGACAAAGGATCTTAATAAAGACACAACCAGTGCTAGGCTAGGTATTTTATATACATTACCTCATTTACTCTTCACATCATTCCCCTTTACAAAGCAAGAGCAAAACCAAGACCAAAACAAACAAGAAAAAACAACCTTACGTTAAATATATGTAAGTTCTCATTCTTAACAAATGAAAGCCAGATTTCAATCTGGCTTTGTCAGATTCTGAAGCCTATTTTGTTTTAATGGTTTAAGTGCAGAACTACTCAGAGAAAGTTGAAGTTTAGAAAATGTTCAGCTACAGGCCTCTGTGCTAAAAATGTTAAAGTGGCTGCAGAGTACCTAATTTGGTTTCCCAAAATAAGTAGATTATCTCTCTGGAGAAAAAAGTAATTTCCCTTGTAGGATATTGTAAAATCTTATCAACTTGCACTGAGGCAGATAGAGGCCTAAAATATAGGTTTAGAAATACAATTTTAGTTTTAAAGAATTTTTTATAAATAGAATAAGTACTGGTTTAGGGTCTGGGATCATATCAATTGTGATTTAAATTCATACAGCTTATTGTTTATTTGTGCCTATAGTTTTTTGTTGTTTTTTATTTTTAAAGGAACTCTAAGTCTTTAGTGGACATACGCTAGAAAACAAGATCCCCGTCATGTCATCCGTGAGCTCCTGTGTGTTTTTCTTGGTCTTGACATGTCCTCTTCCCCATCTCATTTTACTCCTGTGGGAGTCTTGGACATATGACGTGTTTTAATGTGTGTGTGTGTGTGTGTGTGTGTGTGTGTGTGTGTGTGTGTATGCATTATTTTCTCCCACCTTGTGCCTCAATCTCTATTTAATAATATCACTACCTTTTACTTTTTCTTTGTCCTTATTTTCACTTTATTTCTCATTGATTTCTCCTCTCTTCTTCCCCTGCAATGTAGACCTGGAGTCTATTTTATTTCTATCTGATAAAATTATGTATTCTCCATTCCTCCTTTAACCTATGAAAAGAATAGTTGATATTCTCTGTATTTAAAACGCTGACCCTAAACAACAAGGTCCTACTGTGTAGCACAGGGAACTATATTCAATATTTTGTAATAAACTCTAATGGAAAAGAATATGAAAAAGAATATATATACGTGTATAACTGAATCACTTTGCTATACACCAGAAACTAACACAACATTGTAAATTAACTATTCTTCAGTTTTTAAAAGGCTGACCCATGTGGCCTTATGTTAATTTTTTTCTTGACAGCACAAAAGGGTTTCTGTCTCAATTTAAATAGTTAATAAATTAGGCAATCCATATAAAGTAGCAGCACTGAGACAATGACTGAAACGACCTATCTACCTAAATAAAAATTGAGAGATTTGAAGATGGAAAACTGTTTAAAAGAATACAGGCTATTTTAATATTCCAGAGTAAATATGGGAATTCATCCCTGGGGAGATCCTTCATTGGTAAGCCCTTTCAGTCATGAAGACATGAAGAAGTACCTACTCAACATTCTTGGGAATTAACCTAAAAGTAGATGCTGGTATTCAGAATTCTGTTTCCTAATGAAGTTAATAGTAAAAATGAGGTCAAATAGAATCAGAAATTTCCCTGAGCCTGAAATGCATTGTGTGTCCTTGGAAGATGTGAATGATTGCTATGCAAGTATTTTCTCCCAGGAGCTGAGGCTCTACGCTAGCAGAAGAGACAGATAATTCTTCTCTTCAACTTATGCCATAGGAAGCACTGGGAAAAGGAATGGGACTGAGCTGACAAAGCACCACCAACACTGGATTATTGGTGTCCCTTCTAATTTAAGGTTGAATGAGTCACAACTTGGGAAATATGCTATGGGCCATGACACTTTGTTCCTAACCCATGGGTTTGGAATATTTTCCCTTGAAGGGAATAGATATTCCCAGTTTCAGTCACCCTAGGATAGGAAATAAGCTGAGCCTTAGGAACAAAAGACTGTCTGCTTATCTCTGCATCAGAGGCCATTGGGCCTATTCTGCCATATGTAGGTATAGAAATGCCTGGAGCCTTCTGTTGGGGAGAATCAAGCTGACAGCCCCACCACACAGAGGCCTGCCAGGAAACGCAAAGGGAGGCTGGTGGTCTCTTAGAATAAGAAAGACTTTTTGCAACAAGTCTAAGCTGTGTTTCTCTGGTCCCTAAGCTTTCAGTAAACTCTTATTAACAGTATGGTTTAGTCTCAGTTGTATGTGGGATGCAGGAGAATTGAAATTATCAGTGGTGATCAGGGGAAGACAGATGGGCCTAGAAGTGAGTTGATAACACAGGGGTCAACTGCCCCAGAAGAGGTGGCTTGGCAGCAAGTGGACAAGCCAGAGAAGAGGAAAAATGAAGGACTTGTAGGGCACTGCCCTTGGAAACTTCTGGAAATCAGTGGTTGAGATGACCATTTAAGGAGGCTAATTTCTGCCAGGAAGACAATGAGGGTTCTCACCAAAATACTTTGCATATAAAAAGGAAGTCTAGCCTCACTTGGTAGTCACAGGCTAGGAAGCCAGCAATATACAGGATTTATTTGAAACATTTAAAAACAGTGATTTAAAATGCATGCTAAACTGACTGTAAATTCAGATAAACATAGTAACAGAAAGAGCAAATCTCAGCTCACTCTTTCAATAAAACGAGTTGTGTTAATATGTAATTTAATAAGAAGCAAAATTAATATATAATTTAATGAGAAGCAATTTAATTTCTGTTTAAAGCTCTCTTTTTTGACAAATTATTATTTTAATCTTGTAATCATTTGATGTGATTGATCAGCCAGTCAGCAAAGCATATATTTTCCACCTAACTTAAATATGTTGGCAAAATGATTATTTCTTTTACACATTTGATACGAGTCTATTTTACATTTTTTATGAATAAATTGATGAGAATCATGTTATCTTGCCTCAGTGCCAGGCTTTTGCCCCCAAAAGTCTTATGTTTGTGCTGAAATATTTGACAAGGTCTTTCTAAAGTTAGCATAAGAAGAGGAAAAAACCTTGAAAACCTAAACACTAGGAGAAATCCATGCAATTAAGCAAAAAATGTAATAACAAAGCACTGAAAGAGGGCCTGTTTTCCAGTTCCTGGATCTGCCATGAGGTGTGGACATTAATCACTTAGTTGATTCCTCTGAGCCTCAGTTTCCCCATCTGTAACCCTACAGGATCATTTAGAAAGTGCAGTGATAAAATGTATATGGGAAATACTATAAAGGATTAGATTAGCTATTACTACTTATGCAGGTTTTTGCTTACCTGTTAGTTTACCTATATATTTATAGTATATGTACTCAGTGTGTACAAAACATAAGAATTCACCCTATACTATTAGAAGTGGGTAGAAATGGGATGATTCTAGAAGGTTAGGCAAATGGATGGATAGCTTGATGTAGATATAGAGATAGATATAGCTTTTTATCTTTTACATAATTTCTCATTACATTTTTATACACCTTAAGGGATAAATCTTAGTTTTCCTATTTTCAGGTGAAGTTCAAAGTGAAATAAAATCTTCAAAATAACCCAACTAGTCAGTGATAGAGATGAGATTGAAATCCAGGCCTCCTCTACTGCAGAATCCTGGGTTCCTTCTCCCTTACCTCACTGCCTTCTCCTTGTCAGTTCTTGGAACCCACCTGGCCCTACACCTGGTACCCACTTTGCCTTAAACTTGCCTTATTTCTCAGAGATCAGGGATTGGTCCTGGCATCTAATGTAAGAAAGCAAAATAAGTGAGAAACTTGGTCACTGCTGTTCCACACTGACCATAGGTTATTTGGTAAATATTTCTTGACCAGTTTCAAACAGGAAATCCTGAAGACAGTAATGGAATCAAATGTGGATTTGACTAGTGTTATTGCACTAGTTTATGGGTCAACACTACAAACTTGGATTAGATTTTTAAAATTTATCTAGAACCTCAATCAAACTGAGGCCTAGGTAGTTCTATGAGTCTGATCTTAAATAGCTCTTACATTGGTAAACATTCAACTAGACAATAATGTTCATCCATTAGTCATATATATATATATATATATATATATATATATATACAAAAATACAGTTTTATGTAAAAAGATGAATGTTTTTAAAGAGGCACAATGAATTGAATTTTAAATCATCAAACCCAAGCTCTCAAATTCAGGATAAAAATCTTTCTAAATGAAGATTTCATTAACTTCTGGCTTTCAAACATATGTATATATACACACACATATATATTTATATATATTCACACACATGCATACCTTTTTTATTGTTGAAAAGCTCCTTTTATTGCCATTTGGTTCATATTTCAAAATTATCTTCATGCCATAAAAAATTACATCACCTTTTATATATAGTTTATCTCAACAAGATTCAGAGAATAAAATAAGCAATCAGAAGCACTGGGAATAATTATAGAAAATGCATTTAGGCATATGGATAAATTAAAGGTTCAATCACAGGACCATTTGTGAAGGAAGGAAATTAAGAGATATTAAGTAAAAAGATATTTTGGTACTGAGTTTTACAGAGAAGTCAGGAAAGAGGAATACAGGATTTTACAATCATATAAATACAGGAATACAGATTGTAGAAGTTTAGACAAGAATTAAGGTGGGATTCTGCAGAGAGGCTAGGTATGTCAGATTGTAAATAACACATCAGGCACATTAGGCCAAGAGCAGTGCGTGGGCAGGGTAAGGCAGGCACCATCAAGCGGTCTTTATGGTAGGTATGGTACGGTATGGTATATCTGGTATGGTAAGTATGGTGATGATATTTAAAGCCAGATAAGATCACATGGGAGCTCATAGAGAAGGAGAAGAGATTCCAGATATGAAAGTGGGGTATTTGGGACTGGATGAGAAGAGTTCAGCAAAGGAGAAGAGAGCCAGGGAGGAGATCAAACGTAGAGGAAAACAGATGAGAGCAGAAATCACATCAAACACTGTTGGGAGATTGAGTAAAATGAGAACCAAAAACAGACCATAGCTTTGGCAATGTGCTGGTGGTTAGTGACCCAGAGGGGAAGGGGAGAGAAAAGAGAAGGGGAGGGAACTCCTGGTAGAGAAAACAGGGAAAAGTCAAATCTTCTCTGCTGTTTAGCTATAAAGGGGGATGGAGAAATGAAACAGATATGGGGTCAGAGGAGATTTTTTTTTAATATAGAAGCATTTATAACACATTTATTTTGCTGATGGTAAAGGTCCATTAAAGAAGAAAATTTTACTGACCTAGAAGTAACCAATACCCACTTCTCAGAGGGCACCAGCACCAAACTTGACCAGCACTCCCCATCATGGCCCACAGATGAGCAGATACAGGCTTCTCACCCCAATCCACCACCCATCCCCAAATCCGCTTCCCTTCTCATCCATATACAATTATCCAGACAAGTATATAGGCACTAGATGTATCAGGGTGACTGCTTTAACAATCTGTGTATCACTGAATTCCATTGGGCGAGGTATATTCTAAACATTTAGAAACATACCAGGGACAGACTATAGAATCACATGGGATAACTTTTATAGGGTTCTCCGAGTGACGTTCCCAGACCAGCAGCATCAGCATCACCTGAGAATTTGTTAGAAATGCAAATTTTCAGGCCCAACCCCAGTCTTTATTGGATCAGAAGCCCTAGGGATGGGGCCCAGCAATCTGTGTTTTGACAAGCCCTCCAGGTGCCTCTGAGGCACCTTCAAGTTTGAGAAATACCAATCAATCAATACCAATTTCAGATATATTGGTGTTTCAATAAAAAATTTTGACTAAGCAGTTTTAAGCCCATTTTCATTAAGCTTATAATAAGGGGAAAAATAGTATATACTTCTGTAGTAAATTTCTTCAACATTCACTTGGTATGATAATCTCTAGGTCCATCCATGTTGCCACATTATTTCATTCTTTTTTATGGCTGAGTAATATTCCATTGAAATATGTACCATATTTTCTTAATCCATTTATCTGTTGATGGGCACTTAGGTTTCTTCCATGTCTTGGCTATTCTAAATACTGCTGCTATGAACACTGGGGTGCATGTATCTTTTCAAATTAGAGTTTTAATCTTTTTGGATATATGTACAGGAGTGAGATTGCTGGATCATATGGTAGCTCTATTTTTAGTTTTTTAAGGACCCTCCATATTCTCTTCCATAGTGGCTGCACCAATTTACATTCCCACCAACAGTGTATTCTCCACACCCTCTCAGGCATTTATTATTTGTAGAGTCTTTGATGATGACCATTCTGACCAATGAGGTGATACTTTATTGTAGTTTTGATGAGCTTTTGCACAGCAAAGGAAATCATAAATAAAACAAAAAGACGAACTATGGACTGGGAGAAAATATTTGCAAACGATGTGACCGACAAGGGCTTAATTTCCAAAATATACAAACAGCTCATACAACTCAATATCAAAAGGCAAAAAGCAACTCAATCAAAAAATGGGCAGAAGACTTAAATAAACATTTCTCCAAAGAAGGCATACAGATGGCCAACAGGCACATGAAAAAATGCTCAAGATCACTAATTATTACAGAATGCAAGTCAGAACCTCTGATTTCAAAAAATAAGCTGGTTTAAGAAAAAAAACATAAAGTCATGTTCATGGGTGAGATTCTACCCTGAGCTCTTAATCTTTAAATATGACCAATGGATAGGATGTTCTTATGCCTCCTGAGTGGCTTTGACCTTGCGACATTTTGACCTTATTTTTCTCTACTGGAGATTTGATGAGCCTGTACATATGTATAGCCTGGACACCAAGCTATAAAGGGTCTCAGAGAGCCATCACAAATGCAAATGGAAGAGTGATATCTCATAGAGTAAAAGAAGAAAACAACTTTTTTTCTCTTCTGCTCCCAATCCAATAGTTCTTTCATACCTGATCTGGAAATCTTTTGCCCTCAAGCAAATCCATAACTTTTTCTGGATACTGTTACATAATTCAAAGACTCTCTGTCCCTTATAGTCCAAAAAGCAGCATCAGGTCAGTAATTAAAGGATCAACACAGTTTAATTACCAAAGCTCCAAACTTGCCTCAAAGGGAATGCTTTTCCCTCTGCCACCTTGATGCTGCTTCAGACTGAAAAGTGTTCAGCAGGGCCGGCCTGAGGCTGACCTTTCTAGCCTCTCCCTAGCATTGGCTTGTTTCCTTCTCCTCCTCCTAGCCCGCAGCAGGCTTCTTCTGACTCTTCTTAGATTTGGGGGGAAGGAAGTGAGGAATGTAGGAAAAAAATGGGAAGGAAAGGTCATATGCAACAACTGTACCCTGTGGGATTTGACAGATTCCCAGCGAGAGGTGTTTTCACTGGGATGTGTTTTCAAGGGTTTTCCAAAAGTTCCCTCACAAAGGAAGATGTAGCTGCCCCTTCTTTAATCAGGCAGAAGGTCTCTCTTCTAGCTGCCCCTCCACCCATTTCAAACCTTAGTTTTTGCTTCTAATAGTATATCTTCCATCTTTCTCCACCTGCTCCTCTGACGGAGGATAAGGAAGGGGAGGAAAGGTGATCTCTTGTCCAGTTTGTTCAACCCATTTATACCTTTGAATAGGGTGGGAGCTAAAGATGGATGATCTAATTTCAAAATATCCTCTCATGTCTTAGGCAGCACCTCCCCTACTTTGAGATGGAAGTTCTTGGCACCTATTGCTTTATTCCATTTGTTAAAATGGGACTATTTCTGCCTCAGCTTAAACTAAGAATGAGTCTCATTTTAACACAAATGGCATGTGGATATAGCAAAAACCATGGACATGGGAACAAATGACTGAAGATTGAGAAACATTTGATCAGTTTAATGAGAAAGGAAACTTTTTAGGAAGGATTTGAGAATACTGAGAATTTGTCCCCAAAGCATTCAGTGGAAAGGTTTCTGGGGAGTTTAACAATGAGATGCAGAAGGGCAAAGCAGTGAGGGGCCATGAGGCAAAGAGGAGATGGGTGGCCTGAGTGGCCTGCTATGTAGATTGTCTTTTGAAAGGAAGAAAGGCACTCTTGGGATGAGGTGGGAAGAGCAGTGGCAGAGTATATAGAACTTCAATTCTGACACAGGATTGCCCAGGTCTGCTCTATCCTGTGGGCAGTGCTTGACATAAGCAGATACTTGCACTTTGGTCTGGTGACAGATATGGCGATAGAAGAAGCATTACAAAAAGAATTGGATCAAAATGATTTTCAGTCCAGAGACAGTTTGAAGACTGGCAGTTTTAGAAAATGATTATTTTAAAGTCTTGCTTAAAGCCCTCATTGTCTTCTGAAACCCAGTGAAGAAAGCAGTGCAGGATTGCTTTCAGGGAAGTGGTGGAGCCCATCACTGTGGTCCCTTGAAGTTGGACCGAGCAGCGTGGATGAGGCACCATCTTGGCGAGAAGAGCGGTGGACCAACCCAAGAGGTCTCTTCCACTTCTAATTTCTATGATTAACGTGCTCTTGCTCCCATCCTCTTGCATTTTCTAACAATTTTGAAAATCTCTGCTAATGGAAAAACATTTTACAAAGAGATTGAAAGTAATTACAGTGTGTGTGTGTGTGTTTGTGTGTGTGTGTGTGTGTGTTTTAACCTGGAATATGTTATCAATTTCATTTATTTCCCTAGTAAAACATTCACTGCAGGTTTAGTCTTTGAAAGACAACTTGATTATCTGTTCTACAGAGCAAGTCAGGAAATATCGTTCAGTCGTAACTTCCTATTATGAAATGTTTAGGCCCTAATCATTTTCATATTGAACAGGGGTCTAACTAACACATAACATTTAATGTGTGTGTGTTTTGCAAAACAGATTGAATAGGCAGCATGTAACATTGTTGGAAATAAATTGATATATTTAGTCCCTTTGCTTTAAAAAAAAAAAAAAAGCTATGTTTTTCTCTTCTAGAGTTACACAATGTCCTGAATGTTTTAAATAAAGGGTGCTGTTCCACACTTCAAAACCATGTAATAAAAGCTCTTTGAAGGCAGATTAAATAACTTCCCACATACAGTTAATGTCATGGTACTCTTAAATAAAAGGGGGGATGGAACTTATGATGGGAAATAAAAATATACATTCCTCTCTGGAAAGTCACCTTAAATTAACTTTATACTTAAAAAAATAAAAGCTAAGTTCTGTACATATTAAAGTTCTTTTGTAAAAGTATAAATGAAGACTTCTAACTAAATTAATATCTAATGTATGTGAGCTACATTTCACCAGGCCTCCTCAATCAGGGCTTACACTAGAGTAACAGTAATAGTTATCAAACCCCAAGTCTCTGGTTTGGGGTTTGGTCTCTCCCCACCAGCAAAACTACCAGAACACCAGCCCCCAGATCCCTTACTCTGATTGGAAGGTGTTCATGAAAGATCATGACACTGCCAGTGTCTCTATCCCATTTAGGATCTTTGTGCAAATTAGGAAAAGACACCCTTTTTCCAGGCAGATGAAGAATAGAACTGCACTGGATTTCAAGCCTGTTCTAATTCCCTTGGCTGGATGTCTTTGGGCATGATCAACCAGCACACTGTGTGTGACAGCCCTGCTAACTCACCTCTTCTTTCAACCTGAAGCATCAATATACACTCTATCTCTTTTAGGCCTATGTGAACCTTAATACTGGGTGACCCATAGTAGTGATGGCCCCTGTGAAACCTCTTTCTGCTGTTTTCTACCCTGGTGGCCATAGCTCTCCTTTTATTCAATGTCAATAATTTCCATGTTAAAAGTATGGAAGAATGAGTCCCCCACAATTCATGCTATATGCCTTTTCAAGAACCACACAGCAGAGCAAATCTGCATTTTATATTTCTAGTTGACTTCAAGGGATATAGCTTTTTGGAGGGGATCAGTGTATTTCTTTCATAAGAAATCACCAAACTGTCTTCCAAAGTGGCTGTATTAGTTTTCATTCCCATCAGCAATGGATGAGCATTCCTGTTGCTCCACATCCTCATCAGCATTTGGTGTTGTCAGTGTTCTGCATTTGGGCCATTCTAACAGGTACATAGTGGCATCTCACTGTTATTTTAACTTACAATTCCCTTATGATATACGCTGTGGAGCATCTTTTCATATGCTTATTTGCCACCTCTTTGATGAGGTGTCTGTTAAAATCTTCACCTCATTTTTTAATTGTGTTGTTTGTTTTCTTATTGCTGAGTTTTAAGAGTCCTCGTGTCTATTTTGGATAACAGTCCTTTATCAGATATGTCTTTTGCAAATATTTTTATGCAGTCTGTGGCTTATCTTCTCATTCTCTTGATCAGTGCATTTGTTGTAGCTCTATCTCCTTAAGAAAATGACATATGTTCCTTAGGACCCAATAAAGAGAAAATCTGAGTGAATGCAGCTATTTAACTCAACCTTGTCCCCTTATATACTCCACTTGGGAAGCTAATGGCTTGTCTTCCCTCACCCCAGCCCAACCTCACCCAGAGTCATTGAGAATACTGGTCCAGGGGGTCAGGAATCTCAACTTGTCTAGTCGCTGTCCTTCCCAGGGAGTTTATGAGGTCCTCAGGCAAAGAAAATCCTTTCCTTCCTTCTATACCAGCTGTCAGGACATTCTCAAAGATATGGGAACTGAAAGGAATAGGCAGTTTAGCCTTCTGTTCTTAGAACCTCCCTGTATTCTTTTATATGACTTTAGAGGCTAAATAAACAAACAAAGAAACAAAAAACCCTCTACAATACAAGGATATACATTACCCAATGATGAATTGAGGACACCCTGGATTTGAAGAACAAGATAAAATCAGTCCTCCAATTGCATGACTTGAATTAATCCAATAGTCTTGCCCAATATTTTCTTAATGTGGATTATGTCCTCCTGTCCCCTCTGCCTTCCAGCTTTTGAGCCTAGTGTGTTCTGTATACAGTATGTTTTGCTCAGCATCAACCTAGACATGAAAATCAACATTTTCACTGGTTTCCAGGCCAAAAATGATGCCACTTATAAAGGTTTTCATTTTTGCTATTTCATTTCAAATTTCCAGGCTCCTTTTTTGCTCTCTGAATTTTCCTTTTATCCTCAACATTTTTAATAATATTCTTGGGATAAAACATATTCTCATCACTCAGAAATTATCAGTGATGGTTTTTTTCTGTTTGTTTAGGGTCTTGACTCTGCCCATTTTCAAGTGTGAACACTTAGAAGCTAATCAAAGGCAGTGCCATTATTCTCCATGTGTCTCTCCAGAACCATTCTCCACCCTTCAAGGCCCTGGAGGCTGGCTGCTATGGATCACACCATCTGGGATCCCCAGCTCCCTGTGAGCTTCAACTAATGGAGGCACTGGCAAGTGGTCAAAATATATAGGGAGAAGAAGGCTGGTCATCTATTCTCACTTACTCTCTGCTCATTCATTGTTCTTTCACTGTCTTTGTTCCTTCATCACAGGCACTGTTGATATTTGGGACCAAATAGTTCTTTGTTGTGGGGTCTGTCCTGTGCATCATAGGATTTTGGATGGCATCCCTGACCTGTACCTTCTAGATACCAGTAGCAATCCATCTCCCCCAATGTCTTAACCAAAAATGTTTCCAGACATTGCTAACATCCATGGGGGAAAATTGTCCCTGGTTGAGAACTGTTCTATCACTGTGGCTGGAACAGCCCCTCTTGCACAGTTCCAGCTCAGACTGGACTCTGGTAATACCATTCTCTCCTCTTGCTCTCTCAGGTCTTTCCACTCATGCTGATCGCTGGGCTGCTCACCATTCTTTTTTGGTTCCTTTCAATCTTCCCACCCATCTGTAAGGAATCCCTTCATTGAGGTCTCTTAAGTGAGTCCTTTTAGCATATGCCACCTGTTTTTGACTTAGATCACATTGCTCCAAGGTGTGTCATGCCAATGGGTGTGTTGCGTTGAACATGATCATCACTGGCGGGTCATCTCAGTATCTTTAGGCATTTTTGGTGGGCTGGTCAGTGTCCTCACTTTTCTGATCTCCTGCTTGGAAGGTATATGTTTGACTGCTGGTATTCTGGCAGTCTTGTGGGGGAGGAGAACTAAAGGTCTCAATATGCAGTATGGAACCTTTCACTTAATCTTTGTTTATATATATTATAAATATTATTTATATTTATAATATCCTTTCTGTGAAATGTCTCTGGTGTTTTCAAGTCCAGAGACCTGTTTTCGCTCTCACTAGAGAACAAAGTTCAAGTGTTCTGCCCTAGTCTTCTTTATTTTAATTCTACCTTCATGCACACTTCCAAAGATACCTGGGATTACCAATTCTGGCTAGTTCCTTTTGGTCTCTATTTAGAGATCTCTTCCTCTGAGAGCTTTTCCTGACCATCCAAGTCAGTGCTAGGTACCATTTTTGCCATCAGAACACCCTCTGCTTACCCTTTCTGGATGTTCTTTTCTGTCCCCTACCAGCATTGTGTACATTCTAAAATATTTACTAGCAACAATGTGTCAAATTTCTCAGGCTTTTGAGAAAAAGAATAATTGAGAACTACCTCTCTAGGTAGTATTTAGAACAATGTATAATTATGATCCATTTATACATATCGTTCATTAAACTGGCACTCCTTGAGAGCAGGGACTCTGTGTGTACAGGTCATCACTGGATCCCCAAAGTTTAGCACAGTGCCTGTCAAATATATATATAAATATATGTGAATGGATGAAGGTTCAATTACTACTGACTTTGTGCTGATATTAGCACACAGCAAGTTCCAATTAGATGATGAGTCTTCCCAAGAAGTCAGATTTTTCTGTGAGTTGACATGATGATTGAGAGTTAAAAAGAAGAAGAGTATCCCGTAAGTTCCAGCCCAGAGCCAAGTGGGTCACCAGAGGTTGGGGGTACTTGGAGCCCTCCTTTTGGAGTCTGCCATCTTTCCCATTGTTCTGGGACTACTCTGCGCTTTGGAGATAATTGCTTGGCTATTTGATCAACAGATGAGAAAAGAAAGTTTACATAACAGGTAAAAAAACAAAGAAGGAATTTACTATTATCATCCCATTTTTGCCAAGTTTTGCAAATGAACAGTTATAATAAATCTGGTTTGAGACCATTTTGTGTGGTTTGTAGTTAACGGTAAATCAAGGCCTACATAAATTGTATCGGTTTTTATTTCTGTGAATTGCTGTCAATGAGGTGGTCGAGAGAGATTTGACAATTCGTGTCAACAAAATGTTGGACAAGAAGTTTGGAAGCCAGCTGTTATTCAACCTAAGCCTACGTTCCATTTGACTTTTCTAGGTGGAAAGTGGTATTTTCAGCATTCAATCAATGCAACTGATTCTGGAAAGGTGACCTTGATGGCTTTCACATAAGGCTCCACTAATAGACACCATTTGTCACAGAGATTTTCTCCCACCCCCAACTTAGGGGCCAAGATCACATATCACCTTCGAGATTGGAAGAAAGATTGGAATTCACCACTCTGAATAGCATAGAAAGAAAACCTGGAAAGCTCATTTACAGGTGATCTCTGCCAAACTCCCCACTTTTTTTTTTTTTTTTTTTTTTTTGGCGGTACGCGGGCCTCTCACTGTTGTGGCCTCTCCCGTTGCGGAGCACAGGCTCCGGACGCGCAGGCTCAGCGGCCATGGCTCACGGGCTCAGTTGCTCCGTGGCATGTGGGATCTTCCCGGACCAGGGCACGAACCCGTGTCTCCTGCATCGGCAGGCGGATTCTCAACCACTGCGCCACCAGGGAAGCCCCAAACTCCCCACTTTTAATGCAAACCTTTACAAACTAGATTAAGAGCTGAAGTTCATCATTCTCAGGATTTGTTAAAAGCGGTCTTCTGAAAGTTATTACCCAAAACTAACCTTTTCAAATGACAGATTTCACCTTCTGCTTTCCAACACTGGAAATTCTGTGCTTACACTACGTCTTAACAGACCCACAATTATCATCTTCCCCACTGATCCCACACAGGGTGAGCTCATCCATGTTGCAGGCAGGACTCAGGTTGCTCTTCCTTTTAGCCAGAAGCCACTGCTTCTGTGGCTCAGACTCTTTGATGACATTTCTGTCACTGTATCTGTGGGGACATATGCCAAAGACCTTCCAGAGAGAGAGCCAGGAGAAAATACCTTGTGTTCAAAATATAAACACCTCAGCCCTGTTGGAAAGATTTCCACAACAGATGGCCCACTTGTAGAGATTTCTGCTCTCCCGGCCCTGTTCCTGCCACAGTCACAAAATCTGGCTCAAGTCTTCAGTGCGATTTTTCCTCCTTGCCCTGCCTGCATATCTCATTCGAGTCACTTGTGTTTCTTATCCTTCGTACCAGGCTGTTACCATGCACTTGCTGCCTCTTGAGAGAAACCACGGCAACACAGTGACTTGGGTTTGCTGCTTGCCTGGTTGCCACCAGCTGCTACAACGTTGATTCCCCGTGGCTGCTTCCCTGGCTTGGCCTCATCCATGCAGAGCAGGCTGACAGGATCAGAGAGGCCCACACGCTGCACAGCTGGCAAGACCCATTTTAGGGACACTGGTCTCTTTGAAGGCTTTGATATGAATTTAAAATGAAAGGAATTAAGAGATGTAATTATCTTTCACCAGAGTCTCTAAAAATTACAGAAAAAATAAAGGAAGAAAATTAAAGAAATTATTTTAGCTACAAATGACCAAATCCAGGACAAACAAATGAGTCCTATTTCAGCATTTTTGCTCCTCAAATAACTCCAGGACAGCATGGCAAAGCAATCTTTCTAGAGCCAGAAACACTCCCAGATATTTGAACTTAATTTCTTGGCAAAAGATTGGAATTTATCACTCTGAATAGCATAAAAAGAAAACCTGGAAAGCTCATTTACAGGTGATCTCTGCCAATCTCCCCACTTTTAATGCAAACCTTTACAAACTAGTTTAAGAGCTGAAGTTCAGCATTCTCAGGGTTTGCTAAAAGTAAGACACTTTAATGGGCTAAATACCACTAACTTCATCTGATCCCTAAGGTTTACTTCATACCAAGAGCACATAAGCATCGCTCTTCACTGTGGCCCTGTTTAATAGGCTTAACTCCGAGAGGCAGGTTATATCACCAAGGAGCATACAACGAATGTATCCCCAGGAGAAGCAGGCAATTTAATTTTAGTCTTTCATCAGTAAAAACAGCAACAGCTCAAATTAGAAACTTTTTGCAACTCAGGAATAAATGCAAAAATAGACCCTATTTTTAAAAGGTGATCCGGTTTATTAATTGTGTGGTTAACTTTCTCTTGTTCTGCAGTGTTCTTATGTCAAATGCCACCTCCACACCCAAGTGAAAGTAACTGCTAGTGACAGCACATGAGATCACAAAGAATCCCTTCCGAGCTGCAAGCCGAGGCACTGGGTCTCAATAAGCAAGATAAGCAATCTCTTCCTGCCCAATGTGAATGTTGGTAATCTTCAGAGCAGCCTTCAAATAATCCTGAGCACTGCATTTTCCCTGAACACTGCTTTCCCTGAAAGCTTTCTTGATTGAGCCTCTCACCAGCTCCTGTTATCACAGAAGGACAGGTGTTGTTATGTTTACTATCCTGTAAGGGGAAAGGTCCAGGGCAAGAATCACAATGGGAAAAAGTATTAGCCCCCATGGAAATTAGATAGTCCTTAAGAAAAACCAGCAATTGAACTTAAGAACAAAGCAGATGTTTCATATTTTTCATTCCCCTTTGCTTGTATTTTCCTGAAATTCTTTGATCGAGAATCGGGAATCTCGGCCCATTTGGCCGATGTTACCTGTCTTAGATAGAAGAACGAATGGCTGGGAGGCAGCTGGCATTAATATCACCAGTGGTGTAGCCCAAAACTGCTGGAAAATTATTCACAAGAAAAGGATTCATATCACTTTGTTAGAATTTCCAGGTCATCTTTCCGTTTCTAGGAAGCTTATGAACATCTAGGTTTTACCAAGAATTTTCACTGCAGGAATGTACTCATCAGGTTCTTCTGCTGTGACTGAGTCTCTGTCCGACTGCATAGGACGCAGGTGGCAATGGTGAGCCAAGGCAGCCGTGGTTGGGAGGGCAGGCTCTGGAGCCCAGCTTTCTGGGCTTCGTCTCACGTGCTGCTTCCTGTGGGACTCTGAACAACCTCTTCAAGACTCTCTTTTCTCATCTGTAATGTGGAGGAAATAGTAGCGCCTATCTCACTGGGCTGTTGTGCAGATTAATTGTTTCCTCCCAAGATCCCTGACTCCCACACTTTCTCCATCTTAGCAAATGGCACCCCATCCATTAAGCTGCTCAAGCTAGAAACCAGGAGGTCCCCCTTAATCATTCTGTCCTTCACACTCGCTAGCCAGCTTGTGATTACATCTGTCAATTCCACCTCCACAGCCAATCCAACATCTCCCCACTGCTGTGGCATCTTGGCCAATGGTGCTTGCATTTTCTCCCTCCAGCTCCTCTCCAGCTTCTCTGCCACTACCCTAATCCAGGCTGTTTCTTCTGGCCTGGTCTATGCAGGGCCCACCTTCTCATGTCTCCCTGCTTCTACTCTTGCCACCTTTACAGGGGTTAGTTACCATTAAGCAGCCTGAGTGATGATTTGGAAAGGGAAATCAGGCCACTGCCTTGCTTAGAAACTGCCAGTGATTCCTACTGCACTGAAAATCCATGCCAAGCTCTTCACCATGGCCCTTGCCTCCCCTCTAACCTTTTCTCACTCACATCATCCCTCCCCCATTCCTAGAGTGCGTGGGCCTGTTCCCTTCTTTAGGCCTTCACACCAGTGTTTTCCTCTGCCTTAATCTTTGGTCCCTATCTTAGAGCATTCAGGCTGCTATAATAAAAATACCACAGACTGGATGGCTTTTACACAACAGACATTTATTTCCCACAGTTTTGGAGTTGGGGAAGTCCAAGATCAATATGCTGATAGATTCAGAGTTTGGTGAAAGCTCACTTCCTAGTTCCTAAGTCCCATCTCCTTCTTGTATCCACACAGGATGGAGGATCCTCATGGGGGCTCTTTTATAAGGGCATTAATCCCATTCATGAAGGCTCTAATTACCTCATGGCCTCATCACCTCCCAAAAGCCCCACCTCCAAATACCATCACATTGAATATATAGAGCAGCCCCTCTGACCTGATGTGTCACTGCGTGATTCAGATCTCAGGTCAGCTATTACCTGTTAAGAGAAGCATTCCGTGTGACACAACTACTGAAGCCCACGCACCTAGAGCTCCGTGCTCCGCAACAAGAGAAGCCACTGCAATGAGAAGCCCGCACACCTCACGAAGAGTAGCCCCTGCTTGCCACAACTAGAGAAAGCCCACGTGCAGTAATGAAGACCCAACACAGCCAAAAATAAATAAATAAATTTATAAAAATTTATAAAAAATAAAATAAAATCAATTTTTGTGTTTTTTCTAATACTAATATTAGTGATTTGGCGGGAGGGGGAGGCAAGAAGAAGCCCCCGGAGAGAGGCAGAGCCTTTGCAGCAGGTCCCAAAGGCTCCAGAGTCACTGTTTTGCAAACAGAATTTATAGCAGGACCTGTAACTTGAGAAACAGTGAAACTTGCTCTTAGATTTATCCGCCACTTAACTGCTTTCCTGGGACTCAGTTTCTTTCCTCGTTTGTAAAACGGCCTTGGTCCCAGCCCCTGTTATTGGGAAATTAAATGAAGCTGCACCAAAGGAAATCTAAAAGTGTTTGCATTATGCTGGTTTCTTACAAAGCAAAGAAAAGAAAAGAAAAGAAAAACATAAACATTTCAACTACTAGTTTGCCTGAAAAAAGTGGGGGCACCATGAATCTGTCTTGGAGGAGTCAGACCAGAAGCGTAGGCAGGGTTGGCCTAAATTTTAGAAGCCATACCAGCAGCATTATCTTCCGTAACTGTTTGTCTGGATGGGTGTTTCATTGGTCGACATCGGTCTTCTTGGCTACCAGCTCAAGGTATTCTCTGAGTTTGGCAGTTCAAGACACTTCAGTGCCCCTTGGAATTCTATTCTACCCTTAGTTTTGGGTCCTAGAAAGAGGCAATGCAAGGAGTCTTGTTCAGTTTTTTACCAGACAAGCATTATGTCAGCCTTGCTCCCAACGTCAATTTCCCTGCAAGTCCCTCAGGACGCAGATTTTCTCTCATGAACTTCACTTTCTCAGTGGGGGATCCCCTGTCCCACTATTGCACAATTTGTGCATCTTCATGGACTCTGTCCATTACTCAGCCTGGTTGCGTAGAAGTCTAAGATCTTGGACTTAGCTTGGCCTTTTGTTCAGCAGTGCTTGCATCTCATCACTCTATACTCTGCCTGCAGCATGAGTGGTGTTCAGTAATGGCTGCCATTCAGGGAGCAACTCATGTCATGCACTGTACTATGTGTTTATGTGTAGCAACATTAATCCTTCAAACAACATTCCACGCTGTTTATTATCTGTCCCTTTGCTACCGAGGGTCTCAGTCCTTTTCCCTCTTCTCCAATGTTTGCTAACTTTCCTCAGTTCTCTCCCCTTGCTTTAGTCTTTTCTTCCCTCTCAAAAAACAGTATACTTCAAATCCTTACTTGTAAACCCTAGAAATTTGACCTTCCTAGAATCCAGTGAGGTAGGAATCATTAGCTTAATTTGGATTAACCAAACAAGTTCTTTAATTTGTATCCTTGATTTACTTTAAAAAAAATAACCTGTATTATATCAAAATACATTTTTCATTACAGAATTTAAGGACAATAAAGTTGAACTCCTCTTTAATATTGTTGTTTTTGTTTATATCCTTCCAGACTTTTTTCCATATATATAGAATGGAGATTTTAATATTTCAGTAGGATGGCATGTTGTAATGAAATATAATTCTATTTTTTAAGTCCTTCCATGTAAATTTCAAGACTTCAAAGGAAGTCACACAGGAGTCAGAAGAGGAGGAAGGTTCAAAGGTTTATATTCCACTTTCACTTCTTCCCCTGCTCTTTGCAGGATCTCATACACTGAAGAGGAAAGGCCAAGAGAAGGCAAGCTCTCCGGGGAAGCATGGAATTTAGCATGTGTGAACAGGGGCCTTATATTCTTCCCTATTATCTGATATTTCTTTGTTTTTCACTCTAAGAGAACTTCTTCTCTTCTTATCATCAAAAATCTTTCACATCAATTTCTAATTTCATCTATTCTAACAGAATAGACAGGTTACTGTCTTGCAAGGAAATGCAGAGTGGATGATGAAATTCGGCTTTTAGCTTCAGACTTGTCTGGCTCTGTCAAGATGAGACAAATACTGGCTCTGTCATTTTCCAACAGTGTAATCTTATGTGAGTTACTTTCCTTTATTGAGCCTAAATTCTACCATGTGAAAATGGAGGTAATAGTACCTATGTTTAAATGGTTTGTGGCGATTACATGAGAAGTGTAAATGAGGCATCTTGCAGAGTGCTGGACACACAAGAGGCCTCTAATAAAAGGCAGCTATTAATTTTATACAATTCCATTTATTTCAAATTAATATAAAGAGCAAATCCAGCACTAAATGTGTTATTCAGCATTATTCAACCATTCAACACTTAGTTCTAAATTTTGGATATGTTCAAGATAAATTCCTTGGATATAAAGAAATTTAGCATCAACTTCTCCACTTTCTCCAGTGTATAATGCACCCTGTTTCATATAAAAGTTAGCCATGAAAATATCATTCCTTGGAGGCTAGGCATTTTACCAAGATTTCTTGGTGAGCAAAGCTGATATTTGCATTAATAAGTTAAACTCAGTGGTTCTCTATAATTAGGGAAGCAATTTGGTTGAGGAAAGATCAGAGAATTGAACCCTATAAATTGGTTTATCTGAAAGTTTCCTGATAGGTTCTTTGCATGACTGCTACATAAAGTTATGTTTGTGGCACCAAGCTTGTCTCTCAATATAGTTGGAAACCCAGTGATCTAGCCAGTGACTCTATGTCAATATAACCTTGCTGAAAAGATTACAATTTACAGTATAATTTACATATATATACATATACATATATACATATATGTATATGTCTACCCTTTCTTCAGAATCCAAGCTTATATTCCATAAGTGACTGGGCAGCCTGTCAGAAGGGTTGCACCCTACCAATTGCAAAGATAGAGCAAATCTAGTTTAAAAGAATTCTAAATAAAGATATAGAGTGTTTCTCAGCAACTTATGATATTTGACTATATAAGTGTATGCACACAAATAAGACATATTCCTGTCATTAAGGAGCTTACAAGCAACTGAGAGACAAATGTTCAAACAAACAGAGTAGAAATGTTATTTAAAGTCAATTAGCATAACTCCCAGTGGGAGAAGAGTAGACATAAAAGTTAGTCTCAGCAAAGGCTTCATGGGGAACGAAACGTGAGCTGAGACTTGGATGCTACATGGCAGGGCAGGAGCAGGGAAAGAGGATGGTGTTCAGAAAGGGAGCAGTGTGTTTGAGGGAGGGTGACACTAAACAAAGAGGTAAGGGCCAGTGCATAAAGGCTTTATACTACCTACAAAGTGTGTAGGTTTTCTTTTAGGCAAATAGAAATATTAAACTGAGAAGCAGAGACATAAACAGATTTCTGTTTGAGAATGAGGCTGTCCAGAACAACTTTCTGTGATGATGGAGATTGTTGTGTATCTGCACTGTTCATTATGGTGGTCACCAGCCCCATGTGGCTACTGAGTGCTTGAAATGAGACTGAGAAAATGAGTTTTTAATTTGATTAAATGTGTGTTTACAAACCGCATGTGGCTAGGGGCTATTGTATTGGACAGTGCAGTTTTTAAAAGATACATCTTGGCCATATCTAAGGATAGATTATAGTTATGACCTAAACCAAGAAAACCCTAAAAAATGTCCAGGAAGCTGTACTATTGAGGACTAGAGAAGGGTAATGGCAGCTGAGAAATAAAGGACAGGGTACATTGTGAGATAGGCTTGCACCCCCAGTTCCTGGGCTCAGTAACCAATGCAGTCAGTATAAGAAATCAGTGTTGAAGGGATTGATTAGATATGGAGAGAAAAAAATTGCCTAATAATTAAATCTCTCCTGGGCTGGTCAATAACAGATTTTCTTCTCTTTAAAATAAATAGGTAAGGGAGAGGGAAAGGTTAAGCCTTCCTCTAAGGATTTGCATACTTTGTCTCCAAAGGTTAGGAGAGGGAGAAAAGGGGGCCCATTGAGAGTAGAGAACAGTTTATAGCTTCTCTGAGACCATGAAGGGAACTGTGATAGGGCTGTATGAGTCCCACAGGGACAGCCCTCAGCTCCTGGTCTTTCAGAGCGCTCTGGAGAGCACAGGGCCTCACAGGAGGAGATGATATGTGTGTCCAAGGAGGTGGACGTCAGGCCCCAGTGCACTCAGCTTCAGTAAAGACCCCTACTTCCAAGTTCAGCATAGAGCTCCAAAAGGAGTTGGCAGGGCTGCATTGTTTCTGGAGGAACTAGGGAGAATCTGTGTCCTTGCTTTTTCCAGGCTCTAGAGTCCACCTTCATTCTTTGGCTTGTGGCCAGAAGCTTAACATCTTCAAATCACCTTCCCTTCCTTTCCCTTCCCTTCCCTTCCCCTTTTCTTCTATCTCTCTCCCTCTCCCTCTCTTCTCTGCTACTATTGTCATATCTGCTCTTCTGACTTTCACCCTCCTGCCTCCCTCTCCTAAGGTTTCTTGTGATTACATTGAGCCCACGCAGATAATAACGACCCAGGATAACCTCCCCATCTCAAGATCCTTGATTTACAAAGTCCCGTTTACCATGTAAGGTAACATCATCACAGATTCTGGTTTCAGGATGTAAACCACTTTAGGGAGCTATTATTCTGTCTACCACATCAACCTACATAGGTAAAATCTTATTTTAATAACTGATGAGAAAACATGTAAATTTTGTATTGTATTAAAATTGAATTATATCAATATACTTGATAAATTACAAGTAAGTAAACCATTTTCTAGGATTTAAATATTGTTTTAGAGCTAAAGCTTTAGTTTCATCAATATTTATTATGTTGGTATTTGACTTATAGCGACCAACTCTTTTCCCTTCATTTCTACATTAACTAAATTGTGTGAAATTGGAGAGGTCAGACTTCTCAGAGCCTTAGTTTCCTCCTGTATAAGATAAGGGAGTTGAATTGACCCATCTCTGAGGCCCCATTCAGCTAGAACCTTGTCTATACTCTTTTCTATTATTCTACTTTATATTCAGAATTACATTTTGTAAACCAGCAGAAGTTCTGGTTTCTGCCCAGAGCAGCAAATGCCAGACTTTGTTTTTTATTTGGTTTTTGCTCTGTTCTGTGTGCCTAAAGGAGCCTAACAGAGTTTGTCATTTGGGACTAGAAAACAATGCATAACTCAATTTTACCCATATACGCTCATACATAATGAGCACAAACTTTGTAACTAACTTAATAACAGCTCTCTTGGGCTGTTTTCATAGCAAGTAATGCTACATCTGTCACTTATGGAGGGTAATAAGAGATGCTGTATTTTCATAAATCCTGAGTATGAATCATCATCCAAAATGTTTTCTTGCTTTCCTGTTTTCCATAATGTCATATTTCATTGGAAATACTAAGTTTCAAGTGACTGTTCCGTATTTCATACTTCCTGGAAATCATTTAAAATGAAATACTAAAGGAGGCAAACGTTTTAAATGTAGGAGTTTTTTGTTTGTTTGTTTTATTGAGCAAGGGATTCGAGTGGAGAAAAATATCTTTATGGGCACTTGCTACTTGAAATCTCAAGCTATTAGTCTAAAACTAGTAAGTAGACATCAGAATTCATTAGAGCCACTAAATTTATCTTTTGTTGTTTATTGTGCATTATTCTCAACTTTTTTTGGAACATGTCTAAAATGATCTGATAATATGATACATAAGAAATCTGACCATGAATTTAAACGACTGGCCTGAGCACTGATCTGTGTGAAGATACTGGTACTCTATGGCACCTTCTTCTTTCTCATTTGTGTTACTACCTGCTGGCAGCCATGCACCATTGTAGTATTATGATTTGTAATAAGATACATATGTTTGGTCTTTGTTCACTTTTCTTGGCACAAAGCTCCTAAAATCCTTGGTATTTCCTAAGTGATAAGCACCACAAAGGTCTTCTGTTGTGTTAATACGGTGACTCTTGGAACCCACCTAAGGATGGGTCTGACTGCCAAGAGAACCAACCATGTGATTAGAGGGTTGGAACTTTCAATTCCACTCCCCTGATCTCCAGAGTTGGGCGAGGGACTAGAGGTTGAATCAATTGCTAATGGCCAATGATTTAATCAATGATGCCTGTGTAATGAAGCCTGCATAAAAACCCAAAAGAATAAGTTTGGGAGAGCCTCCGGGTCAGTGGACCAGAAGGCTTTCACATGCCACCATGCCAGGTCTCAAACTCCACCAGGATAGAAGCTCCTTTGTTTGGAACTTCACCTTATGCATCTCCTTGTCTGGATGTTTTTATGTATCCTTTAATATCCATTGCAATAAGCTGGTAATAATCTACTGAGTAAACTGATTTCCTGAGTTCTGTGAGCTGCTCTAGTAAATTAATCAAACCCAAGCGGGGGTGGTCCTGGGAACCTCCTCCAATTGGTCAGAAGTACAGGTAACAACTTGGACTTGCAATTGGCATCTGAAGTGGAGGGCAGCCTGGTGGGACTGAGCCCTTAACTTGTGGAATCTGATGCTCTCTTTGGGTAGAGAATGTCAGAATTGTGTTGAATTGTAGGACACCCAGGTGGAGTTGGAGAATTCCTTGGATGTGTGAAGGAAAACCTCCACACATTGGAGTTGGTGACCAAGATCTTAGCCATTAACCTCTAAGAAAATTACTGTGTTCACTTGGAATTCGCAATTTAAACAACCAAACTGTGACAATTCTCTCTCTCCAGCAAGACCCAACACCAGGTGCCTTGTTCCCTCACTGCAGTGTCTCATTATAGGTTATTTAGTTTATATTTCTGTAATATTTGAATATCTTTAATATTCGTTGCATGTGATCTTTCTAGCTGTTTCTTATTCACTCAACAAATAGTTGTTGAAAACTTTGTGTCAGGTATTGTGCTAAGCTCTAGGGATACAATGGCAGGCAAACTGGGTAGAGCCCTATTCTCACAGTTCTTACAGTTTAGTGGGAGAGACAGAGATATTAATCCTGGGATTATACAGCCACATTTAAAATTGCAATATCAGGGCTTCCCTGATGGCGCAGTTGGTTGAGAGTCCTCCTGCCAATGCAGGGGACATGGGTTCGTGCCCCGGTCCGGGAAGATCCCACATGAGCGGCTGGGCCCGTGAGCCATGGCCATAGAACCTGCGTGTCCGGAGCCTGTGCTCCTCAACGGGAGAGGCCACAACAGTGAGAGGCCCGCGTACCACACACACAAAAAATAATAAACAAATAAAATAAAATTGCAATATCATGTTAAGAACAATGTGTTGAACTGAGACAACAATGAAAGAAAAAGGTTTTTCAGAATGTATGAATTCGTATCAGTAATAGAACACTTTTATAAACATCAGGTCTTATGTGGATTTGGATGTCCATGTGACTTCACTGAGAGTTTTTTTCTCTAAATTATTTAATTGCAAAGGGAATTTGGCATAACGGGGAAAATTGAACAGCTTTAGAAACAGCACAGGAAAATAATGATTAGTAAAGCAACCTTTGCCCAAGATTTCAGATCCATTAAGTACTGATGTGTGGCACATTCTAATTAACATCCTGAAATCGAAACTTCTAATCAAGTATGATAGGATAGAAAAGGTTAAAGGCTGCCATTTTCTTGTATATACGAGAGCAATTATAGAGATATCTCATTTTCCTACCTAACAGCTCATTTTACATGAAGTTTTTATATCTGTTATCAAAGAATCCATTTGGTTAGCTCCAGAACACATGGTAAAGCATTTTTGTTGGAGCTCCTGCTCTTTCTGTCCCTACGTCACAAGATAAAAAGGCAAAGGAGTTGTTATTTGGACAGTGTCAAACCTATGCATGCAAGGAGAAAAGTAATTGTATATTTGTTAAAGCCTACACTAAATTATTAGGACTTTTCATATTAAAAAAAAAATCTATGGTAGTGGGTGAAGTCTTTATTTTCACTCTGAGTTTATTCTTATTCTAAGATTCCTGAAGATTTAAAGCCAAATTCTTTTCTGGCCACAAATACCCAACCTCCAACCATAAGCAGTACCTACCACCCCTTTACCCTATTGAGAGGATACGAGGAAAAGGAGGAGTCCTGAAATTTTTACTAAAGTTTCTCAAGAAACTTTACTCCAAGAATGCTGACCCTAAATAGGTAACTGTGAAGGACACCATCACATCTCCTTTCTGTAAACCCTACCCTTTTTCAAAGCTCATCTCAAATTCTACTTCCTACAAGAAACATATTCTCACCACCCCAACAAGAGACCTGTCTTCTGAAATCTTGGATCATTCACTGTTTATACCTCTTTTATGGGTACGTGGTATGTGCTGCCTATGCCTTTTTTTTTTTTTTTTTGCAGTACACGGGTCTCTCACTGTTCTGGTCGCTTCCGCTGCGGAGCACTGGCTCCGGACGCGCAGGCTCAGTGGCCATGGCTCACGGGCCCAGCCGCTCCGTGGCACGTTGGATCCTCCCGGACTGGGGCACAAACCCGTGTCCCCTGCATCAGCAGGCGGACTCTCAACCACTGCGCCACCAGGGAAGCCCCGCCTATGCCTTCTTTTTAAAAAGAGAATTATAAATAATAAAAAGGCAAACAGCTTGATCTACAGCCCAGCTAGAATATAAGCCCATTGAAGTCAAGAGTCATATCTTTGAAATTCCTCTACCCCCAGCTAACAGAACATGGGCCTGGGCATGGAAAGTGTTCAGAAAGATGTTTGTGTTTGTTAATTATGAGAAAGTGGAGAGGGAGGAGGTAGATGGGAGGAGAAGAAGAAGAAGAAAGAGGAGGGGGAGGGAGAAGGGGAAGAAGAAGAAGAAGGAGAAGAAGAAGGAGAAGGAGAAGGAGATGGAGAAGGAGAAGGAGAAGGAGAAGAAGAAATGACAGAGAAAGAAGAAAAGAAACAAGAGCAAGGAAGAAGGTGATATGTAGGTAGACATACATAATCTGCCCACCTATAGCCCAGCTTACACCCCCACCACTACTTCTTATGTGAATCAGCTATTCTCACGTAGCATCCTTTCTTCCATCTGTAAATAGGGAAAATGATACACCACTGTCTCCTGTAAGGATTAAATAAGTCATGAAATCATGATGCCCAGCACATTACCTTCAATGAATGTTAGGGATTTTGAACACTATTTTAATCTGATTCTTTATAAAATAATGGTACTGTTAGTCATATGAGCTAAACATGTCTATATTTTAAGGATTTGGGGAAAAGATTTACCAAAAACATATAGGACCAGAAGGAAGTTGATGAATCATAGAGAAGACTAAGGTAGAGCATTAAACCATCAAGAGGAGAGAAAGTGAATTTAAGCCTAGGGAGCAGAATCTTGCCAACTTACAGTGGTTGGTTTATTATCATTACTGTTTACTTCCAGGTAAGCAGGAATCAGAGCTGGAATGAGGAGACTGCACCAGAAGATACTGCAGGGCTACTTAGCTGTGCCCTGTCATTCTGGAAATATGGAAACCCAGTGGACAGAGTAGTCATAAACACTACAGAAACACGGGGTCATTAGACATGTTTCCACATGGGTTTGGGAGAAACCCTCTAGGCACCACTGTCGACAAATGGGACAGGAAGAGTGGAAGAGAATTTGTACCTAGTGCCGGCTGTTGGTCAGGATCTCAACAGTAAACACATGACACAATCAAATTAGGAAAATCAGAGGAGGAATTATTTACAAAGGAACTATTTTGAAAGTGTGGGCAAGAAACTCTGGGCTAGGGACAGGAGAGCAATTACCACCAACCACAGACCTGAAGAAACTGGAAGAAATTAGAAGGAACTAGAAGGCAAGAGCCATGTGGAGGAGGCCAGCAGAAGGGGAGCAGTTATTTTCATTTGAGAAGAGAGGCAGACCTAGGCAAGCTTCAGAAAGGGAGCTGGGAAAAGAATACCCAGCACTCTCCTCCCTCCTGCTGATCTCTTGCTCAGGCTCCACTACTGTCCAGTAGTTAAGGGAGGTCGTTGATGTATTTATTCCATGTTGGCCAGACAGACCTTCTAGTGCAATGAGCAGGGCAAAGAAGATTGGGTAGAAGGTGCTCAGAGACAGCCAACATGTGCTGCCAGGGATCGGTTCCTTCCTTCACCAGATGTGCCTTTGCTAAATTTTCAAACATGCCCAACAACTCTCCCAGTCTACTTCCAACTCTCCTACCTCAGGCCCTGATCCTGGCACTGACCAATTGAATTAAGTGGTCTTTGTCTCATCTGCCCCAACCGAACTGTGCTTCACAGCAACTCCAGATTAAACTTCCTCTCTCCTACTCATTTTCTATAACCCATCTCTTGAGAGCCTTCCCTTAACTTCCCTGGACTGAATCACTTCTCCTCTCTGTGTGGTCCACAGATCTGGGATGCAATAAAGAGAGGGAGGAGAAAATGATGTAGAGCAAAGGCTCTGGAGTTGGACTGGCAAGTTTTAAATCCATCTTTGGCCACTTCTTAGCTAGATGACCTTGGGCAAGTTTCCTTGTCTGTAAAATGGAGATAATAGTACCTATCTCATTTGGTTTCAAATAGAGTAAAATAGAATTTAGGCCTGGCCTAAAGTAAGAATGCAATAAACATTAGCTGCTATTACTACTACTACTATCCTACCATAAGTACTACCACCATTAGCATCCCTATTCTTTTTCTCATGTTTAATTATATTTGGTGAGACCTTTGAGGCAGAGCCATGCATTATGTATCTTTGAACATCATTTGCTTTCTCTCCTTTCCCCTCCTCAATGTGGTCTCTTTTCTGAGAATGTCACAGTCTGGTGGAGTTAATTGCCACCACCACTGTGCTATCATCAGAGTGCTATGAAAACTTGCACTCTGCCATGTTCTCCTGGCTCCTGGTTCCCCACTCTACTCATTAGTTTAAAGCTACCACCTGAGGACGACAGTGCTGAAAGCAGTGATTTTCCAATCTTGGTTGCACATCTGGATCATCTGGAGAGATTTTTACATGCCAATGCCCAAGTCTCACCCAGAAAGCTCAGCCAAGAAATGTGCAGCCAAGGTTGAGGACTACTGGTGGAAAAGATCAGGAATATTTGAGACTGGAAAGAGACCCCGGATATGCATTTGCCAAAGACATGGAAGTCTCAGTGGTGAACATTTGTACCACCACTCCAAGTGTCACGTGCTGAAAGGCCATGTAGCAATTTTTCTGCATGTCTGCCGTTGTGTAGTTCACCTCTGTTGGCAGCCACATCTCCCATGTCATTTTTTTTCTTATGTTGATTACTCACCCAGTTTGTGATTCTAATTCTTCTTTGAAACATCTCAAATATCAAAATTGGTCTTATTCATTTTTCAGTTGCAAAATTCTGATGCTGGTTTACGGCCACTCTCAGGGAGGTGGAGTGTAATCTCCACTCCTAAATGTGGACTGCCCATCGTGATTTATCAATACTTCCAAGGAATATAGTATGGAAAGGGGGAAAAATGAATAACTTTATAGTGGAGAAACCCGACAAATACTATCTCAGCCAGGTGATCCAAATTAACATTATCGATCATAAGGCAATTTGTATCTTTGACAAGATGTGATGAGATTGTCACTGTGGTCTTCCTCCCCAAAATCCATAACCCCAATCTAATCATGAGGAAAACATCAGACGAATCCCAACTGAAGTACATTTATCATATATTTAGCCAGTACTCCTCAAAACATTCAAGGTCATCAGAAACAAAGTTTAAGGAACTATCACAGCCAAGAGGAGCCTAAGGAGACATGATAACTAAATGTAATCTGGTATCCAGGATGGGATTGTAGATCGGAAAAAAGACATTAGGCAAAATCTAAGAAAATCCAGGTAAAGTATAGGCTTTAGTTCATCAATAATGGGTGAATATAGGTTCATTAATTGTGACAATTGTACTACACTAATGCAAGATATAACAATAGGGGAAACCGGGGTAGGAACTCTCTATGCCATCTTTACAACATTTTGTAAATATAAAACTGTTCTGAAATTAAAAACTTCATTGAAAAAATCTGGCACAGCTGTGAAAGTCATGGAATGATAGAACTTTTAAGTGACAGATATTTCTACTTAACTTCAGTTTCAACCCAATGCAGTTACATCAGTGGTTTCAAACTTGAGTGTGTATCACAATCACCTGGACAGCTTGTTAAATAGATTGTGAGCCCCACCTTACCCCGGTAGGACTGGGGTAGGGCTTGAGGATTTGCATTTCTAACAAGTTCCCAGGTGATTCTTATGTTGCTGGTCTACAGACCAAACCCACTGCTATATAAAGTCAGTCCCAGAATTCAAAGCAACTTTTTGCTCGTGTCTCTTCGTCAGCGAGCAAGGTAAGGTGGCTTTATTTGAATGTATCTCCTCCTTTAGTACTCAAAGTGTTGATGCTATAATAACTGGTGTGTAATAATTTAGCATAATTCCAGTTGATGTTGTTTTATTATCCTGTGTAGGTTTTTGGGAATCAGGAAATGCTGTTCTTAGTATCTAGTTTGGTTTTTGGAAGTTATTTACAACAAGAAAGTGGGGACTTCCAAATGAAGTGCAGCTTTATCTGCACATCTTCGAGAAAGCAATAAAAATCAGAAGGGGAATTTGGAATTTGTCACCTAAAAGGTGCACGTTCTTAAACTTAAAAAAAAAAAAGAAGGGGGGGTGGGGAATTCTATGTTTGGATGTTTTTGCTTGCAATTTTTGTCTGTCAGGATGAATTCAGAAAGAGGAATGTTGGAAGGCTTATCAGTTTGACAAATGTTGGAGGGTTCACAGCAAAGACCTGGATTTGTCTTGTTCATGATATTGCTTGTGTGTGGAGGGTGTGTGTGTGGGGGCGGGGGTCGGTCAGGATGAGCACCTACTTAAAAGAACTAGCATGAAGCTATCAATGCCCTGACTTGAAGCATCTTCTACAACTATTTACTCAAAGATTTAGGAAGGAATGACAATATCCATGTCAATTCCTTAACTGGATTGTGCGGTTGTGGGGAGAGAGCCTAAAAAAGGAATTTCAGGTTAAACGAAAATACACTGGATTTAGCGAGGATAGATCATTGAAAACCTTTGACAGGTGTGTGATTTCTTTTGCGTCTCGAAAGCTAAAATGTTTTGAAATTGAGTGACTTTGGTAATTATAGGGGAGAACCCAGTATGTCACTGTTTGTTATTACACTGATCTGGATCCTCTGTAAAAAAGAAAGTTTAAACTCACAAGGCAGGTGCTAGTCTTTGCTCTCAAAACCCAGGGTGGTAAAAAGTCCCCACCCTATGTTTCATTTTACAGTTTGTCGCCAATTTCTGCAATAATTATCTGCATTCAAACTGGTTACTTTAGACGGCAGCCTGCCATCCCCAATAAGGGATGGCAGAAAACTCTGACCCTAGCCTCTGTTCCATCAGGACTTGTTGTTCCTCCACCAGAGCTGCAGCAGATGCTTCCTAAGAGCAGCAGCTTAAGCGTGAGCAGGGAGCAGCTGCCCTGTGTGGGTGGAACCGCTCAGCTCATTCACCTACGAGATAGAGGGAGATGCCGGGAAGGAATGAAATAGCAATACGAAAAAATAGCAACTGTCAACAGAGGGACTGACAGCTAGGGTTGTCAAAAGTCCTCCCCCAGCCCTTCATACCAAGCTTACCCAATAAAAATAATACAGAAAGCAATGAAGAAATAATGTCCCATCTTTCAGGAGAGTTGCTCCTTTGAACTGAATACTCTTGTCTTTTTCCTGAGTTTCCAGGGTTCAACTCTCCTTTTTCTTATTCCTCTTGCCCCTCTCTGCTCTACTTGGCTTCTTTTCCTTTTTGGTGCCATATCTTTTTTTTTTTTTTTTTTTTTTTTTGTGCTAGGCGGGCCTCTCACTGCTGTGGCCTCTCCCGCTGCGGAGCACAGGCTCCGGACACGCAGGCCCAGCGGTCATGGCTCACGGGCCCAGCCACTCCGTGGCATGTGAGATCCTCCTGGACCGGGGCACGAACCTGTGTCCCCTGTATCGGCAGGCGGACTCTCAACCACTGCGCCACCAGGGAAGCCCCCTGGTGCCATATCTTTAAGCCAGGAGAATAACAAGATTATATGATGGTCTACATTCAATGACTTATTTTCTTCTCTTATACATTGTTGCTATGATTAGTGATCCAGATTCAGTTCTTACTGTGTCAGGTTCTGGTTCCTTCAGTTTACTCTGGTCATTTTTAACTTAGTAACTATGCAAGCTCACCACTCTTATTTGTGCTTTCTGGGCCCCCCTGCTTTTCTCTATGACTCTAGTCACTACAGATGTATATCACTCTATTCCCCTCCAGAGCCTCCAGCTAACCCCTCTTCTCCCCTCCACCGCCTGTTGTTGTTTTTTTTTAAACTTGTGTGCTATTTCTATTTTTTATTATAGCATTAGAGTTACTCCCTTTTACAAGGTATAGTATAGTCAGATTTCCCACTTTAACAGTTAAATCCAGCTACTGCTTACTAGTAAACAACACATTTATACTCCAATTTTTAGGTTGTGCTAGCTTCCTTGGATGTAGGACACTATGGTACTAGCAAATGGCATCTCTCGGGAACCAGAGGTGAAAACTTGAAGTCTGCAGAAATTTCTTTGAAGATCTATGATTGAATGACACATAGAACAAGAAGCATCCTGATACTAGAGGGCAAATTTAGGATCTGAACCAGAAAGAGTCTTTTAATCCTGGTTTTTCCACATATTAGGCATGTAACATTAGGTGTCCTAACATTTTAGAAATTTTTTTGTTCCATGTGGAAATAGTGCTTGACCTGCCATCCTCTCAAGTTTGCTATGCCAATCAAAGGAGATGTTGTGAATGAAGACAATTTGCAAACTGCAAATGTTTCTCTCAGTGTAAACTGTACAGATGGAAAGTTCATTCTCTTTTAATCAAGAGCTAGCCTAGCACATATTTGATTATGTTATGAATGTTAACAGTTTTTCATGGCGCCTGCTTTCTTCACGCTGATGCCCTGCCACCTGGCTAGGTTTCTGTGGGTGCACACACACTGCCGCTTCTCCCTCCCTGGGAGGAAAACTGAGGTCACTGAGCAGACTCCTCAGGGCCCATTAACCCATGTGTAGATAAGAGCCCAGCCTTTGGGGCAAGACACACCTGGTCCTGAATCCCAACCTGCCCACAGTGTGCGATCTTGGGCAAACTCCCCAACTTCTCCAGGGTTCAGTTCTATCATCTGTAAAACTGGGGCAATTTTTTTTTAGGGGTCTTGAGACACTGTGTCCAACTCATAACCAGTGTTCCATAGTCATGACATTGAACAAGTTGTAACAGTATTGCCATGGTTTAACACATGGCAACAACAAGTAATTAACAAGTGAGGCCTGGAATAAGGCCCAGAAAGGTAGGCTTGCTGAAAACCTTATTCAGTCCATCAGAAACTGTATCTCAAGCCCCAGTGTTTAAATTTCTGATCCCTTTCTGTCCTGGGCTGTTTACCATGGTTCTCTGTTCCCCCATGGAGATGGGCATTCCCAGGCCTTAAGCCTGAGTTTCATCCTTGATGATAATGGGAAAGATACAGGGCATGTTGACATTGACCAGTCCTGGGGTCCTGAGCTGGGACTTTCACCCTCTTTGGATGCAGCAGCAGCTCTGAGAATGTAACAGTACCTACCACAACCGTTACCATAGCAAGTTCGAATCCCACTTTGTACAGTGGAGTTGAGATGTGAATGATTAGTCAGTGAAACAAAGAAATGGTTTGAGGTGGCAAGTGTATGAGAGCTGTGCTCCACACTGCTCTTAATCAACAGGGACAAAAGACTAAATGACAGAAATTCTCTTAGGGAGACACTGACGGTGCCAAGTTAAGCCTCCTTGACAAGTTGTACTCTGTCAGTTTTAGGCAAATTAGCAAGTTCAAATAGGTGGCAACTCTTCCTGTCTTGCCAGCTGTGGTGATTCTCGGGCTCAGTGTGATACTTTGACCTACTTCCCTGATCAAAATGCCTGAAAGCTGTGTCCATCTATCCAGAGTATCATTAAAAGGAAATGGAAGTGTATCCACCGGGGCCTGCCAATCTGCCCCATCACAGGCGGTGTTCGCCTGGCAGGTGACACTCTTCTTCACAGTATGTGGGAAGCCCAGAACTCGCTTCTGGCCTTTATAGGAAATGTGAAGAGCTCAAGTCATTTTAAAAAGGAAGCCATTTTCCTAAATGAGAGAGCCTGCTGCTAGCTCTTTTCAATTTCATTACGTTCCTGGAACGCTCTGTGTCAGATATCTTCTGAAACTTTTGAGTTAACTGTTGGGGAAACAGCCTCCTATGTTTCCTGTGCCTTGGGTATCTCTACATCTGAGACTATAGAGGGAAAAAAAAGACAATTGAGTGTCTTGGTGTCAATCTTGGCTCTCATTGCTGGTAACTTGATGGCTGAGATAGTCATTAGTTTATTCATTACCTTGTCATTCACTCTTTGGGTCACAGCCAGTGCTTGACTGCTTGTCTCAGGAATACAGTACTTATGTGGATGACACTGATGTGGGTTGTGGAATGAAACTTAGTAGTGGAAATAGAAAGAAACCCTTCTTAAAACCCAAAGACTTTAGGATAATAAATTCTTGTCCATTCACTGAAATAAATGATAGCGTATTCTTTGTGTTTAGCTTATACAAGACATACAGAAAACATTTAAGAACTAGCCAAGGTCCCACACTGGTGGATGCTTTTGTAGACTTTGTCTACTCTGGTTCTAGAACTGTTAACTGGCTCCATTAAGAATTCAGACTGCTGCTCGGGGTGTTTCATCCCTAGCTGGCCCCATGATGACTGTTCTAAAATATCTCTGTTTCTTTCTGTTCTCTAACTGCATATCTTAACAAATACCCTAGCCTCCTACTTTACTAAAAAGTCGAAGAATGCCTTTATTTTTTTTTAATCTCTATCAAATATCACAGCATGCTTATTCCTCCTTCTTGCCAATCACCTTAAAAAAAAAAAAGGTCAGCAAATGGTGGTCCATGAGCCAAATCTGACCTGCCACCCATTTTATTAATAACATTTTATTAGAACCTGGTCATGTTTTTTCATTTATGTATTGTGTGTCTGTTTCTGTGATACAATAGCAAAGTTGAGTAGATGGGACACAAAACATAGTGGCCGGCAAAACCTGAAATGATTACCAACCGGCCCTTGACAGAAATTTTGCCAACTCCTTCTCAGGAAAAAGTGGTGGTCTTCCTTATAGGAACCCCCCTTCCCAGCCTATGGATCCCACCTCCTCCTGACTCCTGTTATGTGTCTGTATCAATTCTCTCTCTCCTCACATCTTCAACTTCCTCTTTTCTAGTCATTCTTCTTCCAGTGTTCAACTTGGGTTACTTTAATTAAAGGTGGTTCAATTCTTAACAGTGACATAAAAACTCCTGGAGGAACAGTGTCTCTAGAATAAAGAATAACTTCAGGCTGTGTCTAATAGCCAGCGCTCTGCAGAGCACCTCGAACCCAGGTATTCAGCCCTTGAGCTGAGGTGCCCAAGATATTCCCACCCTCAAGCCAAGTGGGATAATATTCCATCCATCACCTCCCCATGTTTTGCTTATGCCAATCACCTGAAAAAGCCTCTTCCCATCCACTTGTTTGCTTTCCTAACCTATTTTTCAAAACTGAGCTTGATATAATACCTTTTCTCACATAAAATCTTTTGTTTTTCCAAATCTAATCTCTCTTCTAACACAACCACCTACAGCATTTTGTTGATTTATCACTTTCTACTTTGTATTAGTAAGAGGGAAGAACCTTTGTATTCTATTCTATTACAATTTAATCACAAAAGAGATGTTGCCTATAAGCTTGAATTACATATAATGGCCCATCTCTGGGAACCCTGCTCCCAGTTAATGAGCATTAAGCTAAAATACCTTTGTTTAGCTCACAGGAAACATCCTGACTAGGCCCACGTGTGAATAAGTGCAGGAAGGAAGAAACTAACACATCACCTCCGGAGGCTAACTTGAACCAGGAAATGTTGGACTTTACTTCCTCCCCTTTTAGTATAAAAGAAGCCTGAATTCTAATTCAGGCAAGATGGTTCTTTGGGAGACTAGTCCACCATCTTCTTGGTGGACTACTATTTATTTCTGAATAAAGTTGCTGTTCCTTCCCCCAACAACTCCTCCTTTGATTTATTGGCCTGTGGTGCAGCCAGCAGTACAAGCTTGCACTCAGTAACATATTTCAGTTACTTGTCTTCTCCCTCTCCTCAATATGGCAATAGCAGAATCTTTGCCTTATTTATCTTTGATGTCTTTACAATACCTAGCACTATTTAGATCCTACCTAGATCTGTTGATTTGGTTTGGATTTCTCTTACCAAGTATGTGAAACCTTTGTGAATAAAGGATATGTGGTTTCCTAAACCATTTTCCCTGAAATAATATGTATGAAATCCTGAAGAATAGATGACTTGCATACCTCAGGTTTTGACTTGTGGAAGTATGTCAGCTCTTAAAAATTTCAGTATCCATTTATGTTATTGGAAAAAATCATATCCCTGCTTGATCTTATTTTTTCCACGTCAGTCCTGTTGTTCTATAAATCTGTGACTTACATGGAAATGGCAAGATGGTTATACACAACTGAACTTTTTTTTTTTCTACAACTGCTGAGCTCTAAGACTGAATTTGCATGATAATGTCTATGGAATTTCATTTTTCCTTACTGGTAAGTGCATCAGTTTAAGTTTTGAATTGATAATGAGCACTGCCTCTTCAAGGGAATTAGCTGGAGAAAATACCAACGTATGTCAGGGTTGGGTTTTTTTTTTTTAATGAATTCAGAAAGATAGTTATAAAAGTCCTTTAGAGGTTATTGTTGAAGGCATGTTTTATGTGAAATTTAGCTCATCAGTTTAAATCTTTTCTTAGATCTGCCAGCCCTGATGTTGGGTTAAGTAATTCCTTTTAATGGTTGGGCTTTTGCTTAGCAGGTGGTAACCTGGTGCTCAGGAAGCCAAAATTATGTCTCTAGTACTCACGGAGGTCAGTGTATTTCTGTTTCGTGTCCACAGCCTGCAGCCACAACTCTGACCAGCTGTCTGGAAGTGTCGGTGGTTGGAAGAAAGGAAACTAGTCAGCATTGTGACTGGGTCTCTACAAAAATTTTCTAAGAGAGGAATAAAAAAACCCTACTCAGGATATATTCATCACTGTAAACATTATTAAAGAGGATGAAAGACAGATATCTGGATATCTTAAGAGAAATAACTTGTCAAATTCTACCTTAGTGTCATTTTCTTTTTTGGGAGTTCTTGAACTTCTGATCTGAGTCTATCATAAATATGGTTAAATCAGTCCAGGTGATTTAAAAAGAGAAGAATGGAGACATGGGGGGCCAAAGTAACACTTCTTTAAAGTCCTAATATGCATCTAATCAAAGAAGCAGTGATAAAAGCACTAGTTGGCATCAAATCATAGTTCTAAGCTAGAAGCAACCATAATTCTCCTCAGTCCAAAACGATGAGTTGCTTGATTCCAGGTCACAGAGCTGGCAGTGACCCAGGACTTAAACCCAGACCTCTTTCCCTCAGGTCCAGTGCTGTTACTATCATGCCATACAACTCTTCCTCTGCCATTTGAGACTTTATCATCATGCTCCATCATAGTAAGTTCTGATCCACAAGTTGAAGGCATGACTCTACCATGCTTCCCTGGAACCTTTAAATATCTTTAAGCACCACACCAGGATCATCAACTTTCTTGGGTATTTACACCCTCAATCTGAAATAGCCGACATTTACAGGTGCTGACCATGAAGCAGGAGGCCCTGTTCTGAGAGTTGATGCATACTAACTCTTTTAATGCCACAGGCACTGTTTTATCTGTCTTCTAAAGTTTTGGTGGACTCTGTCAAGCTGACCAGAACCCATGCTCTGAACACAATACCCATACTGCATGTACACCTACCTCATCAGAGGCAACACAGAACTCTATGGGCTAATCCTTCCCACTGTGTGGCCATGTACGAAGCCCTTACTCTCTTTCAGGGGCCATTAAGACTGTTGTGAGCCTATCACCTCTTGGCTTGCACATAGAAACTCAGATTGTCCCAAAGCACAATTGCTAGTGAGCACCAGATTAGCACTCTTTCACCTTCAAGGGGAAATCTTTTTGCATGATGACTCAAGGTGACGTGAATGTGTGATCAGATGTCTTACAAGACCCTGGGCTGCTGTAAATTTGTCTAAAACAGTTGGATTATTCCCAGTCAGATGCCAGTGCCTTTGTGTGGAAGCGTAATTGTAGGTAGTACAGAGGTGTAAGAAGATACAAGACTCTGAAGGTTGTCCTTTCGGTCTCAGTGCCTGTCCTCAGCTCTCGAGTTTACCTGCTTTACAATGATTTCTGTCCAGATTTTCTAGAGACAAATAAATTTTTCCAGAGAATCCTGCAGTCACCTAAGCTGGTGCCTTGCTTGGATATTAGGATGTTTTCTTATTCTGGGGGGTTTCTTAACTCGTGATATAGTTTTGGCAGCAGATGCAGATGGCTGTGCGGATGTTTGTTCAGAAAAGTCAAGAGTCCGTACAAGTGAAGATAATCTGGAGGGTGGGAGAAACAGCAGAAGTGTACATGGTGGAGGTGGGGTACAGACCTTACAGGAACTGGGAGAGAACTGAAGCCTCCCGGTTGAGTGAGTGTGACACTGGGGCAGAGGCTTGTAAGCTGGGAGGATGTGGTGGAGTGCCTGGTAGTTTAGGTTCACACAGCCAGTCCTGAGTTGCACAGAGGTTGATAAATGTTTTAATTTTCCCCAAATCACATCTCTTTATTAATTCCTAAATCAAATTCCAGTTTGTGTGCTCCATTTCTAGGCTGAAAATGTATGCTTTGAGACCAATTCAGGTAAATTATCCTGTACCACCCCCATTCCTGGAAAACAAATAGAGTCTCGTTTGGATGAATGTTTTGCCTCCCTTCCATTTGGTCTTAAACCTGCTTGCTGGGGTTCCTATGTGACCAGCTCTTAATAGAAATTCCCAATCAGTCCATGGACTATTCTTAAGTGCTTTCTCTTCTTCCTTCCTCCCACACATGCAAAAGTTCTCAGAGGGAAATTCAACAACTACAGCCAGTGTGGAGGGGATTGAAGGCTCCAAAAATTGCAGTGTCAGAACGGGGAACAATTTCAGATCAATGCTTGTGAGGATCTTCACAAAATGGTTTAGACCAGTGGTAGGTAGAAGTAGCTCACCCTGGGAAAAGGTTACCAACCATGTTCCTGATGCTATTAACAGTACTTTTCAAATGTTTCAAGAGACTAGAGTATCTTAAATCCTACCCACATGTGCATATTTGCAGAGGAAGGGAGAGAGAATTGAGAAGGAACAGAGGAAAGGAAAAAATGAATGAATATGGGAAATTGTTTTTCTTAGCAGTTAGACTAGGACCCTCCTTCCTGGAAAAGACCCATCTTTTTTGATAATTTTTAAAATTTCTGTTGGAGACTGAGCCCTGAAGGGGGCTGTAGGATGAGCTCAGATGGAGAGAGCCCAGGTGAGCTGCATTGCATCAGAAGGAATATATGTTAAGAGGTCTAGTCTGCAAGGTGGGGCAATGGTGGGAGAAGGGGGAGAGGTGAAAGTCCCAGGCAGTACAGAGAGAGGGAATTGGGCAAGGGGGAGGTGTCTCAAGGGGTCCTACAGTTAATTCTTTGTCAGGAAATTGTCAAATATACATAAGGGAATAGCTTAATGTACCACATGTAATCATTTGCTTTCTATTACCAACACATGGCCAATCTAAACTCCAACCTCTCCCCTTCACTCCTTCCTCACTTTTTAAAGTATATCTGAACATCACATTTCATCCACAAACATTTCAATACATATTTCTAAAATATATGATTTTTTGACAAAACCCCAGTATTATCAACGAAGACAATTTCCAGCAATTCCTTACTATCATCAAATATATTCAGATTATCTCATTAACTATTTATTGTATAACATAAAGATACCCAAATCATAAGTTTACAGGTTGAATTCTCACAAACAAATGTATCTATGTAACTAGGATGCTTTTGAGAAAGCAGAATAGCACCAGCATTCGAGAAGCACGGCCCCTCCAGTGACTATCCCATCCAAAGGTAACCCTGTACTGATTTTGAATTTTATATAAGTGGAATGGTACAATATTTACTTCTGTGTTTGGCTCAACATTATGTCTGTAAGATGAAATTTATTAAAGTGCACTTAATATTCGACATGCACTTGAGAAGAACATGTATCCAGCTTCTGATGGATGGAATGTTTTATAAATATCTGTTAGATCCATTTGGTCTAATGGTTCAAGTCCATTTCCTTATTGATTTTTCTGTCTGGATGATCTACTGATTGCTGAAAACAGGGTATTGAAGTCTCCTACTATCATTTGTGTTGTTGTCCTTTGCTCCCTTGATCTGTTAGTATTTGCCTAATAAATTCAGGTCCTCTGATAAGGGGTATATATACATTTACAGTCGTCTTGTCTTGATGAATTGACCCCTTTATCAATATATAGTGACTTCTTTGTCTCTTGTTACCATTTTTGGCTTAGTCTATTTTGTGTGATATAAGTATAGCTACCCCTGTTTTCTTTTAGTTTCCACTTGCATGGAATATCTCTTTCCATCCCTTCACTTTGAGCCTATGTGTGTCTTTAAAGTGAGTCTCTTATAGGCAGCATATACTTGAGTATTGGTTTTTTGTTTGTTTTGGGGTTTTTTTTTGGCCATATAGGCACTCTACCTTTTCATTGGTGAATTCAGTCCATTTACATTTAGAGTTATTGACATATGAAAACTTATTAATGCCATCTTATTGTTTTCTGGTTATTTTGTATTTCCATTGCTTTTCCCCCCTGTCTCTGCCCATTTTTGTGAATTGGTGATTTTTATGATGGTGTGCTTTATTTTCCATTTATCTTTGGCATATCTGCTCTAGATTTTGCTTCGTAGTTTCCATAAGGCTTACCTAATACTGATACATCTCGAAGTGTATTTGAAACAAGATCTGTGCATTGTTTTCAGCTGATACTGTTGGGGAGGAAGAAAACATTTCTCTACCCTTTTAGATTCTTCTGGCTGGTCTAAGAATTGACATGAGACAGATTAAGGGAAGAAAATCTAATTTCATATATACAGGAACCTCACATGAGAGGGTCAGAGACAGAAAGGAAAATGAGGTATATAAACCATCCTGAGCTAAGGAATGGGATAGGGGCCTAGGGCTTCCAAGGACATAAGAGTCATTCAAAAGGATGGTAAGAGAAGATGTTTGGTAATTAGACCTTTACCCTGCCATACAAATAAAGCCACTTAGATAAAATTTCTTCAGTAATAACTCTTTCCTGGGAAAATCCCTGACTTAAATTCTTTTAAGTAATTGAGTGAGGGGCAGTAGGTTCTCTAGAACCCAGAGGATCTTGATTGCCTTTACCTCAAAATAACCTTCATGGAAAAGCCTCCACACTTTGAGGAGGCTCAGTCTGAACCCCACAGTATACCTCTTAAACTGCTTTTCATTTGTTTCCCCTCTTTTTCTTTCTAAATTTCTATTTGTTGAAACTGAGACAACTGTCTCATAGAATTATTTACATGCTGGAATTTGATTCCTTCTCTGGTATTGAACATGTTTCTCTATATCTATATTTTATGCAAACTGAGTTAGAACCAGAGGCCTGATCTGAACCAGGTTTTCCTTTTAAACAAGGATATAGAGAGTTTTAAAGGCAGTCCCACTCCACCTCTAAAAGACCATCAATTTTACATCATTCTTTAATCTAGCTGGGCAAGTAGATGATTTCCTTGGGGGAGCTCAGAGAGGAGGATGCAAGTAGAGCTGATATCTGGAATACAAATGTATGTAACAAGAAAAAAAATTGAAGATACATATCAAAATGTTAGTTACTATTATGGGTATGTCATCAATAATGTTCTTACATGGTTATATTGGAAACATTAAAAACCAAAACAAATTTCATGCTTTAATGAAGATATTTCCCTGGCTGGCTTCTCCCTGGTGACCATCTTCCCGTGGTGGGGTAAGGGGGAGAACAGAGGCAGGTGAGGCATCCTGGCCCAACCATCAGGCCATCCAGCTGTTTCACCTTCACTGTGTTTCCCATGCAACTTTCTGGTCTTCATTTGGTTTCTCACGTTGGCTCTCTTGTGGGAAGAGGACACAGCATTCTAATCCACTTGACCGATATGCCTAGCATTCTGTGATGTGTTAATCTGTCTTTGTGGAATAGATGACTAATTCCTTAGGTCTGACATCATTGGGTGAACTGATAAAAGCAGTTTTCTGAATCACTACCACTGAGCTCCAGACTCTTGAGCTGGGGGTTCTACAGCAAAGTGCCAAGAGTCTGAGAGTTTTCTTCCAGGCGATCATTCAGACTCTTTTTCATATCTCCATGGGAAGTGTGACAGGGGTCAATTCAGGAACCACCTGATGAAAGATACCGTGTTTCCTCTCCAGAAACGTGTGATGGAGGCATCTAAATTATCAGTACAGGTTTTTCTAAACGAGAAACTTTGGATAAGAATCTACAAACAAGAGATTTTTGTTTCTGGAAACATCTGAAAATAAGATATGCTGTGAAACTCAGCAGTGCTTGACCTACTTAGATGCTGTCTAAGTGAGGGAGACAAAGTAAATGCTTACATTTTTGTTCACTAGGGTTTTTTCATAGGGAATCATTGTTTGGGGGATAAATCAGGGTATTCTGTAGATAAGAGTCTTATGTAGGATAGCTTAGGGGGTTGATGCTGTAGACAAACGGAAACCGATAGGTAAATTGTACAAAATTTTGTTCACATATATATTTTCTAGGAAAAACATAGCTTTCTTCAGACCCATGATCAAAAAAGATTAAGAATATAGAAATTTCAGATGTTCTTAGGTAAACTATATGTAAAATTAAGTTTGGATGGTAAGGGGTGACCCTGGAAAATGTGAAGAGAATCGATGTATCTATTGGGTTGGCCAAAACGTTTGTTCAGGTTTCCCATAACCTCAAATCAAAGTCTGTGAGGACATTGGGATTAGAGCTTGTTTGGGAAGCTTTGCATGGGGAGGTCAGCTTTGAATTGCCCTGTAAGGCGTCACTAATGGGTGTCAAGTAGGTGAACTCATGCTCACCTACATGAGCACCACCCCTAAATTCTTCCACTTTTCTTCCCAAGTAGTCTTCATACCTTGCTGTCTTAAGCCCTTCCTGAACACTTTTGGTTCATCTGCTTTTATGTGAAAGCATCTGCATTCCTCTTGGAAGAGACCATTCATTGTCTCCCTACTACAGGGAAGTATTAAACAAGAAAGAGAGAGAGATGAACAGGGCTCTATCAAAAGTAACGATGTTGCATTGAAGGTGAATTTTATCATGTGATGAAAAGATGGCTTTCGAATAGGATGGCACGGTAACAAAGATTTATTCTCTGCTCTTAACCAGCAAGTGTAGATTTGGGTCTAAGCAATATGTATTTATAATGTTTAAAGGGCAGTTAAATTCCTGGACGTTAGCCATTTTCAGATGGAGTCAAGGTCTAAAACAGGGTACAAAATGACTAACTTTGGACTGCGTCCAATCCACAGACTTGAGAATCCAATCTATAGTCTTTGTTGCTGCACGTGGGCTTTCTCTAGTTGTGGCAAGTGGGGGCTACTCTTCGTTGCGGTGCGCAGGCTTCTCAATGTGGTGGCTTCTCTGGTTGCAGAGCGCAGGCACTAGGCATGTGGGCTCAGTAGTTGTGGCTCGTGGGCTCTAGAGCACAGGCTCAGTAGTTGTGGTGCACGGGCTTAGTTGCTCCATGGCATGTGGGATCTTCCTGGGCCAGGGCTTGAACCTGTGTCCCCTGCATTGGCAGGCAGATTCTTAACCACTGCACCACAAGGGAAGCCCTAGTTACAATTATTGAGTATTGTTTGATGTCAATTTAGAATACCTTCCTCCTCCCTACCTGAATTATTTTCATTCATTATTCCTCTCACCTATTTATAAGCATTTTTTCTGTTTGTGGACCATCAGCTCTCCCCAAGAAAAGAATGAAATGTGTGCTTTTCAATTTTTATTAGTGTACAAATAATAAGCCAAAAGAAACCAGAATTGGGAGAAAATTCATTGGCAAGATCAACTTAATACTGATCCCATTGAATAGTTGGTATATATGTTTCCTGTGCTTCCTAATCTAAGCAGAAGAATTTGTAATAGAAAACATGACTCACTGCGGATATGATTTAAAACAGAATGCAAAATGGAGAGAGAGCCCCTGATTCATTTCAGTTCAGACAGAGCTCTGTGAATATTTTTCTGCCTTTTCTGCTGCTGTTGATCTAATACGGGTAGAGATACCTTGTGGTATTTTAATGCAGCCTTAATACTGTGAGTGGAAGCAGAAAGATGACAAAACTCCTTACACAATGTCCTGCTCACAGAGACAGCTCATCTTTGACACAATCATTGGTGACTCCATAGCAGGTTATATGGTGGATTTGCTCACGGGTCCAGCTTCTCCTGGGTTAGAGAAAATTGTTTAGTACACTTAGCTCTTCGTGTTCATTATTCTCTGTGCACATTGGATCCTGAAACTTTTTGTTCACTACATGGGGAGGATGGGAGAAGACTGTGAAAATCTGAGCTCATCTGTGACTCCCTCCAGACTTGTAATGGTCTCTCCAAAAACATTTATAGCAGAGATAATATGTGTAAGACACAAATAATCCCTTCAGACCTTGTCAAACACTAACCCCAGCACTCCTTACTTCTCTCTGGAATAAGAAAAGCAAAGTGGTGCTCCCATCTCAGGGGTCTATTACCAAAAGTAGAGAAAACATTGACAGTTGGGCTAGTTGCTGCTTCATTGTCTTCAGTGGGGTTTAGTTTTTTCAGTCCTGAAACCTCCTCATTACTGAAGCAGCTGGAAGATCACTGACTGATGGCATGCTTCTGTCTGAAGGAACACTACTGCACCTAGGAAGAGAGGACTAAAGAGGAAATGACCTGAGCTCAATGTGCATGCTTCCAAGAAAGGATGCCAAAGTTACTGACAATACATGAAATACTGTGTATATTTCCTTTTCTGGGGGAAAGAGAGGTTCTTGATATGAAGGGGTATTTTACCTGATGCCCATTGAGCCTAGTTTAATTCTCTCCTGCATATTCCTTTACAAGGATGAGTTCTCCACCGGTGTCCATGATCTAAACTGAGGAGCATGTCACTCTGGGAATGTGTGTCTGTGTGTCTGTCTGTACAGTTTTACATTTGTAAAATACGAAATGAAAAAAAAAGATTTTTTAAGAAAAATAAATAAAAGAAATGAATGTTGGCTCATTCAGTGTGCTTTCTTACTTGAAATAAGAATACTAGAGTTTCCCCATAGTTTTAACTTTGAAACTCTGAACAAGCATCTGATAATCAGAGTGAACCTTTTTGAGGCAGAAAGGATAGTGATTTCGGAGCACAGGCTCTGGAACCAAACTTCCTGGTTTCTAAACCTGGCTCCACTGTTCACTTCCTCTATGGCCTTTGGTGAACTTACTTAACATCTCTTCGCTCTTGCTTCCTCATCAGTAAAAGAGGCAAAAGTACAAATACCATAGAATTGTGGTGAGCACTACATAAATTACATGTAGTAAAAAGTATATATAACCGACACATAGTGAATACTCAATATCGAGCTCTTATTAGTTAGAATTCAGACACTCAAAAATGAGGGGTTGTGGTCATCCATAATTCAGGAAGTGAGACCAATAATGATTATTCTCACATAAAATTGCTTTGCTTTATAGAAGCACAAATTTAAGTTATGTGACATAAGATATTCTGTAGATTGTTGTAGTCTCCTCAAAATCGTTTGAGATCAAGTGTTTAAAAGGTCCCTGGAAATCATCTACTCTACACATTTTAGAGCTACGGAAACTGGATTTCAGAGAGGTTAAATGACTTGGGTCAAATGACAGCAATAGCACCTAAACATCCATTTAAGGAGACTGCTAAACAAAAGAAGAGAAGATGAGATTATGAACAAAACAACTTCGCATCCCTCACCCAGCCTAACTCTTCAGAACTCCACCTGAGTGCAACCAGAACCAGCAGACCAAGGAATGGAAATCCAACCAGAGAGAGGGAAGAGCCAGGAATTTGCTGGAGCTCAATTATAATACAGATGTATTGTGGACCTGTGTATGTTTATTCCACAAACCCTTGTTGGCCACCAAATATCCACACCGTGTTTTGGTTAGAAATCTCTACATCATTTCTTTTATATGCAGGAACACTTAAGCCTCAGATCCCTCTGTCTCATTCATGTCTTAAGATCTGGTACATAGCAGTAGTCACAGATAAAGTCTTTCTCAATGCAACGGTGTGGCAACATGGGAAAACATGAGGTTTAGAGTCTCCAGTACGTCTGCCATTTATGAGCTCTGTAATTTTTTTTTGAATTTTATTTATTTTTTATACAGCAGGTTCTTATTAGTTACCTATTTTATACATATTAGTGTATACATGTCAATCCCAATCTCCCAATTCATCACACCACCACCACCCCCGTCCCACCACTTTCCCCCCTTGGTGTCCATATGTTTGTTCTCTACATCTGTGTCTCTATTACTGCCCTGCAAACTGGTTCATCTGTACCATTTTTCTAGGTTCCACATATATGCATTAATATACGATGTTTGTTTATCTCTTTCTGACTTATTTCACTCTGTATAACAGTCTCTAGATCCATCCATCTAGATCCATTTGTAGAGTCTCTAGATTCTACAAGTGACCCAATTTCATTTCTTTTTATAGCTGAGTAATATTCCATTGTATATATGTACCACACCTTCTTTATCCATTCGTCTGTCGATGGGCATTTAGGTTACTTCCATGACCTGGCTATGGTAAATAGTGCTGCAGTGAACATTGGGGTGCATGTGTCCTTTTGAATTATGGTTTTCTCTGGGTATATGCCCAGTAGTGGGATTGCTGGGTCATATGGTAATTCTAATTTTAGTTTTCTAAGGAATCTCCATAGTGGCTCTATCATTTTACATTCCCACCAACAGTGCAAGAGTGTTTCCTTTCTCCACACCCTCTCCAGCATTTGTTGTTTGTAGATTTTCTGATGATGCCCATTCTAACTGGTGTGAGGTGATGCCTCAATGTAGTTTTGATTGCATTTCTCTAATAATTAGTGATGTTGAGCAGCTTTTCATGTGCTTCTTGGCCATCTGTATGTCTTATTTGGAGACATGTCTATTTAGGTCTTCTGCCCATTTTTGTATTGGGTTGTTTGTTTTTTAAATATTGAGCTGCCTGAGCTGTTTATATATTTTGGAATTCAATCCTTTTTTGATTCATTTGGGAATATTGTCTCCTATTCTGAGGGTTGTCTTATCGTCTTGTTTTTAGTTTCCTTTGCTTTGCAAAAGCTTTTAAGTTTCATTAGGTCCCATTTGTTTATTTTTGTTTTATTTCCATTACTCGAGGAGGTGTATCAAAAATCATCTTGCTGTGATTTATGTCAAAGAGTGTTCCTCCTATGTTTTCCTCAAAGAGTTTCATAGTGTCTGGTCTTATATTTAGGTTTCTAATCCATTTTGAGTTTATTTCTGTGTATAGTGTTACGGAGAGTTCTAATTTCATTCTTTTACATATAGCTGTCCAGTTTTCCCAACACCACTTATTGAAGAAAATGTCTTTTATCCATTGTATATCCTTGCCTCCTTTGTCATAGATTAGTTGACCACAGGTGGGTGGGTTTATCTCTGGGCTTTCTAACCTGTTCCACTGATCTATATTTCTGTTTTTGTGCCAGTACCATACTGTCTAGATTAGTGTCGCTTTGTAATATAGTCTGAAGTCAGGGAGTCTGATTCCTCCAGCTTCTTTCTTTCCCTCAAGACTGCTTTGGCTATTTGGGGTCTTTTGTGTCTCCCTACAAATTTTCAGATTTTTTGTTCTATTTCTGTAAAAAATGCCATTGGTAATTTGATAGGGATTGCATTGAATATGTAGATTGCTTTCACTAGTATAGTTATTTTCACAATATTGATTCTTCCAATCCAAGAATGTGGTATATCTCTCCATCTATTTGTATCATCTTTAATTTCTTTCATCAGTGACTTATAGTTTTCTGCATACAGGTCTTTTGTCTCCCTAGGTAGGTTTATCCCTAGGTATTTTATTCTTTTTGTTGCAGTGGTAAATGGGAGTGTTTCCTTAATTTCTCTTTGAGGTTTTTCATCATTAGTGTATAGGAATGCAAGAGATTTCTGTGCATTAATTTTGTATCCTGCGACTTTACCAAATTCATTTAGTAGCTCTAGTAGTTTTCTGGTAGCATCTTTAGGATCCTCTATGTATAGTATCATGTCATCTGCAAAACAGTAACAGTTTTACTTCTTCTATTATGATTTGGATTCCTTTTATTTCTTTTTCTTCTCTGATTGCTGTGGCTAGGACTTTCAAAACTATGTTGAATAACAGTGGTGAGAGTGGGCAACCTGATCTTGCTCCTGATCTTAGAGGAAATGCTTTCAGTTTTTCACCATTGAGAATGATATTGGCTGTGGGCTTGTCATTATGGCCTTTATTATATTGAGGTAGATTCCCTCTGTGTCCACTTTCTGGAGAGTTTTTATCATAAACTGGTGTTGAATTTTGTCAAAAGCTTTTTCTGCATCTACTGAGATGATCATATGGTTTTTCTTCAATTTGTTAATATGGTATATCACATTGATTGATTTGCATATATTGAAGAATCCTTGCATCCCTGGGACAAATCCCACTTGAACATGGTGTATGATCTTTTCAATGTGTTGCTGGATTCTGTTTGCTAGTATTTTGTTGAGGATTTTTGCATCTGTATTCATCAGTGATATTGGTCTGTAATTTTGTTTTTTTGTTGTATCTTTGTCTGGTTTTGGTATCAGGGTGATGGTGGCCTCATAGATTGAGTTTGGGAGTGTTCTTTCCTCTGCAGTTTTTTGGAAGCCTTTGAGAAGGATGGGTATTAGCTCTTCTCTAAATGTTTGATAGAATTCACCTGTGAAGCCATCTGGTCTGGGACTTTTGTTTCTTGGACGATTTTTCATCACAGTTTCAGTTTTATTACTTGTGATGGGTCTGTTCATATTTTCTATTTCTTCCTGGTTCAGTCTTGGAAGGTTATACCTTTCTAAGAATTTGTCCATTTCTTCCAGATTGTCCATTTTATTGGCATAGCATTGCTTGTAGTAGTCTCTTAGGGTGCTTTGTATTTCTGCAGTGTCAGTTGTTACTTCTGCTTTTTCGTTTCTAATTCTGTTGATTTGAGTCCTCTCCCTTTTTTTCTTGATGAGTCTGGCTAATGGTTTATCAATTTTGTTTATCTTCTCAAAGAACCAGCATTCAGTTTAATTGATCTTTGCTATTGTTTCCTTCATTTCTTTTTCATTTATTTCTGATCTGATCTTTAATTTCTTTTCTTCTGCTAACTTTGGGGGGTTTTGTTCTTCTTTCTCTAATTGCTTTAGGTGTAAGGTTAGGTTGTGTATTTAAGATGTTTCTAGTTTCTTAAGGTAGGATTGTATTGCTATAAACTTCCCTCTTAGAACTGCTTTTGCTGCATCCCATAGGTTTTGGATCATCGTGATTTCATAGTCATTTGTCTCTATGTATTTTTTTATTTCCTCTTTGATTTCTTCAGTGAATTCTTTGTTATTTAGTAAGGTTTTGTTTAGCCTCCATGTGTTTGTGTTTTTTACGTTTTTTTCCCCATAATTGATTTCTAATCTCATAGTGTTGTGGTCGGAAAAGATGCTTGATATGATTTCAATTTTCTTAAATTTACTGAGGCTTCATTTGTGAGCCAAGATGTGATCTATCCTCGAGAATGTTCCATGTATACTTGAGAAGAAAGTGTAATCTGCTGTTTTTGGATGGAATGTCCTATAAATATCAATTAAATCTACCTGGTCTATTGTGTCATTTAAAGCTTGTGTTTCCTAATTAATCTTCTGTCTGGATGATCTGTCCATTGGTGTAAATGAGGTGTTAAAGTCCTCCACTGTTTTTGTGTTATTGTCGATTTCTTCTTTTATAACTGTTAGCAGTTGCCTTATGTATTGAGGTGCTCCTATGTTGGGTGCGTGTATAATTATAATTGTTATATATTCTTCTTGGATTGATCCTTTGATCATTATGTAGTGTCCTTCCTTGTCTCTTGTAACATTCTTTATTTTAACGTCTACTTTATCTGATATGAGTATGGTTACTCCAGCTTTCTTTTGATTTCCATTTGTGTGGAATATCTTTTTCTGTCCTTTCACTTTCAGTCTGTATGTGTCCCTAGGTCTGAAATGGGTCTCTTGTAGACAACATATATATGGGTCTTGTTTTTGTATCCATTCAGTGAGCCTGTGTCTTTTGGTTGGAGCATTTAATCCATTTATGTTTAAGGTAATTATTGATATGTATGTTTCTGTTACCATTTTCTTAATTGTTACAGGTTTGTTTTTGTAGGTCCTTTTCTTCTCTTGTGTTTCCCACTTAGAGAAGTTCCTTTAGCATTTGTTGTAGAGCTGGTTTGGTGGTGCTGAATTCTTTTAGCTTTTGCTTGTCCGTAATGCTTTTGATTTCTCCATTGAATCTGAATGAGATCCTTGCTGGGTAGAGTAATCTTGGTTGTAGGTCTTTCCTTTCATCATTTTAAATACATCATGCCACTCCCTTCTGGCTTGTAGAGTTTCTGCTGAGAAATCAACTGTTAACCATATGGGAGTTCCCTTGTATATTATTTGCTGTTTTTCCCTTGTTGCTTTCAGTAATTTTTCCTTGTCTTTATTTTTGTCAATTTGATTACTATGTCTTAACGTTTTTCTCCTTGGTTTTATCCTGCTTGGACTTTCTGCACTTCCTGCACTTGGGTGGCTATTTCCTTTCCCATGTTAGGGAAGTTTTCCACTACAAGCTCTTCACATATTTTCTCAGGTCCTTTCTCTCTCTCTTCTCCTTCTGGGAGCCTTATAATATGAATGTTGTTGCGTTTAATGTTGTCCCAGTGGTCTCTTAGGCTGTCTTCATTTCTTTTCATTCTTTTTTCTTTATTCTGTTCCACAGTAGTGAATTCCACCATTCTGTCTTCCAGGTCACTTATCCGTTATTCTGCCTCAGTTATTCTGCTGTTCTTTTTTTCCTCATTTCATTAGACAATATATTTTGTGCATCATTCCAAATAAGTACATATTCACATCATTCTGTTTTTTCCACACACACACACTGTATTTTATTTTTACAAGAGATAAATAAACTGACACCAAGCATTATAAATGGATGAGCACAACAAGAGCAACAATGATTGCAATTACCAAACATGAGTTATTCTACTATTGATTCCTTCTAGTGTAGTTTTCATTTCAGTTATTGTATTGTTCATCTCTCTTTGTTTTTTAATTCTTCTAGGTCTCTGTTAAACATTTCTTGCATCTTCTCGATCTTTGCCTCCATGTTTTTTTCTGTGGTCCTGGATCATCTTCATTATCATTATTCTGAATTCTTTTTCTGGAAGGTTGCCTATCTCCACTTCATTTAGTTGTTTTTCTGGGGTTTTATCTTGTTCCTTCATCTGATACATAGCCCTCTGCCTTTTCATCTTGTCTGTCTTTCTGTGAATGTGGTTTTTGTTCCACAGGCTGCAGGATTGTAGTCCTTCCCGCTTTTTCTGTCTGCCTTCTGGTGGATTAAGCTCTCTAAGAGGCTTGTGTAAGTTTCCTGCTGGGAGGGACTGGTGGTGGGTAGAGCTGACTGTTGCTCTGGTGGGCAGAGTGCAGTAAAACTTTAATCTGCTTGTCTGCTGATAGGTGGGGCTGTGTTCCCTACCTGTTGGTTGTTTGTCCTAAGGTGACCCAACACTGGAGCCTACCCAGCTCTTTGGTGGTGCTAATTGGGTGCACTCTGGGAAGGCTCATGCCAAGGTATACTTCCCAGAACTGCTGCTGCCTGTGTTCTTGTCCTCACAGTGAGTCACAGCCACCCCCTGCCTCTTCAGGAGATCCTCCAACACTAGCAGGTAGGTCTGGTTTAGTCTCCTGTGGGGTCACTGTTTCTTTCCCTGCGTCTTGATGCACACACTACTTTTTGTGTGCCCTCCAAGAGTGGAGTCTCTGTTTCCCCCAGTCCTGTCAAAGACCTGCAATCAAATCATGCTAGCCTTCATATTTGATTCTCTAGGAATTCCTCCCCCCGTTGCCCGACCCCCAGGTTTGGAAGCCTGACATGAGGCTCAGAACCTTCACTCCAGTGGGTGGACTTCTGTGGTATAAGTGTTCTTTAGTTTGTGAGTCACCCACCCAGCAGTTATGGGATTTGATTTTATTGTGATTGTGCCCCTCCTGCCGTCTCATTGCAGCTTCTCCTTTGTCTTTGGATGTGGGGTATCTTTTTTGGTGAGTTCCAGTGTCTTCCTGTTGATGATTGTTCAGTGGTTAGTTGTGATTCCGGTGCTCTCACAAGAGGGAGTCAGCACTCGTCCTTCTACTCTCCCATCTTGAACCAATCTGAGCTCTGTAATCTTGATTTACACCTTTATCATTTCATTTTCTTTGTTTCCAGGGTAAGGATAATGTTAGACAGGCTCTGAAAGGAGGACATGTCATTGAGGTGAGATATTCTGAGAACTGATTTCAAGGGGGGCCCCACAAGTTGGATTTATTCTTTTCTTTCTGAGTTTTGTTTTTCTGGTGAGATTCTTCGTGAAAGTAACAGCTGATCTGATGTCACTTGTTTTCTTATCTCTTTGTGGAACTCCAAGGCACTCTCCTTTCCACTTTGCCCCAGTGCTTTTATAATCTCTTTTTGTGACTAGTCATTAGAGATCAAGCCCTGTAGCTTTTCCCTGTGCCCTGTGTGGCCTATCTGCCACTCTGGTGCTCTTCAAATTTAGATGTTGGGATACTAGGCAACAGAAGATAGCTATGAATTTGAAGAGGGAAAATCCTCAGAACAAAGACTCCAGAAGCACTCAGAGCCATCTGGGGACATTTAGAATGCTGATAGTCCAGGACAGCTGTTCCAAGAGAGAACCTTCTTATACAAAGAAAGATAAGAGCACTAGATCAGCCATGGAAAAGAAAAATCGAAACCCTCCTTTTACCTCTCTTGAATTCCCCAGCTGTTTAGGGATGTGCGTTGTTATGGTAACAAAAGCAGAAACGAGAAGATACTGAAAAGAAGGAAAGGTATCTGGCTTTATAAAGGTTAGGAACTTCGTCACCCAAAGCTTGAGCCATTTCACATGCTCAAACAAGAGATACTTGTAGCCATCACAAGATCAATCATAAGACTCAACAATGGATTTGTTAACCCTAGAGCAACAGGGAAGCCAAAGATGCTAAAAGAAATAGGACTGGAGGGGAGGGGAACAATACTACCTACCTCATTATGTGATTTTGAAGATTAAATGATGTAAGAGAAAGCACTGGGAAAATTATAAAGTAATACTACATAAAAACAACTTGATATTAAAAGAGTAGAAGACCCAATGGCAATACATGGATTAAGAAAAGCCAAATTATTGATACTAAAACTTTTAAGATTAGATGTGTAATATAACTTACAAGTTATGGATGCTTATTAAATTTGTTTAATTTCTAAAATTTTTTCTATATAGTCAACAATTATTTACTGTAGGGACAAATTAATCCTATTGAAATATTTTTTGTCACACTTATTTGGAGACATGCTAATCAAGGCTCAACTTTTTGCTGAATTGAAGGGAATTCACCTCATTTATCATTTTCCAACTGATGAGTTACTTTTGGATACATATAACTTGATCCCTGTAAGAATGGGAGGTCCTCAGGGGAGATGGCATCATCCCCAGTTTGGTGAAAAGGAAACCAAGATTCAGAGGATAAGGCACAGGTCACTTGTTCAGGACTGAAGTTCACAAGAAGTGTAGCTAGAATTTACATACAGACTTTCTGACTCCAAATTCAGAATTCCCTCCACTACCTTGTGTTATTCTTGGTACCATCCTTCGGTAAATAAAAACTTCACGGCCTCCAGGCTAGACAGACTAAGGTATTTGAATGAAGCTAAGCAGATTGACAATCTATAATTCTGGATTTGTTTGTGCTGTATATGATTCAGTAAATCGTCACTGTCATTAAATGCTCTATATATGAAGAAGCACTCACTTTCCAGGAAAACTCAAGTGACATACAGTTGGCCACTCCTCTGAGGAGGTTTCACATCCACAAATTCAACCAAGTGGATATAGAAATGTTGACCTGCAGTTAGTTGAATCTGAAGGAGAATCTGCAGAGGGCTGACTGTATATTTATTGGGAAAAAAATCTACATATAAGTGAACCCATGCAGTTCATACCTGTTGTGTTCAAGGATCAACTGTATTCATTGTGCTGCACCCATAAAGGACTTGAGCATCTGCCAATTTTGGTATCCTCAGGGGCTCCTGGAGTCCCCCACAGATACTGAGGGAGGACGATAATTGTAGAACACCCACTTACCTAAAGCAGTACTATAATCACATGGTTCTCAAAGTGTGGTCCTCAGACCAACAGCAGCATCACCTGGGAATTTGTTAGAAATACAAATTCCGAGGCCCCATTGTACATTGGCCTAATCATAGGCTTTGGGGTTGGGGCCCAGCAGTCTGTGTTTTTACAATCCCTCAGGTGATCCCAGTGCACACTCAAATTTGAGAATCCTTTTCGTAATCTATTTAAGGGAAGACCTGGCATTCTATAAAGAATGGTGCCCTAGCATTTCCACCTCCAGCCAGGGTTTGGATGTAGGTGTGTTTCCACTGAATGTCATGCTCTATAATAAGCAAATGCTGAGGGGGGTGAGGGGGGTGGGGGAGAAGAAATGGAATTTGGTGCTCATATTTACCTGATACAATATATATTAAAAGAGTTAAAGGCAAATATGTATTTTTAAGGCAATAGTTCCCATATTAGAGAGCTTAATTATTATGATTATTTAAGGTCATTCTTCCTCTATTCTTAAAGTCTCTTCACTTAAAACTTGGAAACAATCTCTGGATTTTTGCTTGAAATCCACAGAAAATGACAGATCATGATGACATAAGTACTCCACTCTTTTCCTCCTTAGGAAGTTAAACTGTTTGTCAGGGTGTAATCAACCATAATTTAGCAATCTGGTGGTTGCTGCCCACCCCTTTCTCCACAGCATAGCCAAGGTGAGTTGTCTCAAAACATCGGGAAAGATATTTAAAATCATACCTCCAAGCCCCTGGTTAAGAGACCATCTTTGTTCACTTGACTTGCTTTGAGTAGAAGCTTAGGAGTGCATGGCTTTACATGGCTTTTTTACTTTATTTTCTTGGAGAATTTCATCTTCAAGAGTGTTTAAGATTATCATTTAACATCTATGTTCTTCTTGCTGAAAAAGTTGCAAAACAACCTTAACCTTAATTTCTTTTTTACTATTATTGTTTCAATTCCTGTATAATTTGGATTGCAAAAATGTGAATTCTTCATTACTGATTATTAAAAGAAGTGTAAATTGTTTAGCAACTGCATATTGCTCTCTGATACCTAAAATAAGGCTTGTTCATTAAATATACTAAGGATATATCAGAATTGTTTAATAGGGATAAATATTTGAATTATAACTACTATTAAGCTTCACTCCCAGGAAAAATGGGCTTTGGTCCTGGGCTGACCTAATGTGAAACACACTATTTCAGAAGCTGGGTTGAGTATAAGTCACATCTCTGACCACAAATGGGAATAGATTCCTTGTGATTTTGCTATGCAATTATGGTCCCATTATGTTCCGTTACAGCAGGAATATTGCCAAATTAATATCAGCAAATAAAACAACTAATGAGTGTACATCCTAAGAGCCTGTGTTTCCTGCCTCATGATCTAGAGCTAGGGCCCAAGACTGAGGTAAAGAGAAAAATATGCCATGTGCTAATGAAGAGTTAGGGTGTGTGTGTGTGTGTGTGTGTGTGTGTATGTGTATGTGTGTGTGTGTGTGTGTGTGTGATGAGGCTATTTATCCAAGGTGTGCCACACCTAGAGTGTGAAAGAGTGCTATATGCAGAGACAGAAAATCTAGGTTCAAATCTAGTTCTGTTTACTAGCTGACTAACCTTGGGCAACTTCCTTAATGATTTGGAACTCTGAATGTCAATGGAGAGTACTAACTTCCTTAGAGATTAATTAGGAGAAAGGTACTAGCTCCTGGATAAGAACGACTTTTACCAACTGTCTAGACTTAATAAAACATGGCAGTCATTTGCTTTATCATGAGCTACAGTTCTGGTTCTGCAGATGACCTAGTTTTTTTTTCCCAGAACAAACACCTGAACATGATTAGGAAGGCAGACAAGTTATACTGCTGTTGCCTTCTGCTGCCAAGCACCTACATGAAGGCACAGGATTTTTCTCTAGCAGCTGTAATAGAAATTTCAACTTCCAGATCCTAGTTTGTTGGGTGTCAAGTGGAAGTGAATGCAGCTTTTTTTTTTTTTTTTTTTTTCTGACCAGGCCCAATACCAAAGCAATGTTATTTTATTTTATTTTTAAACAACTTTATTGGAGTATAATTGCTTTACAATGTTGTGTTAGTTTCTGCTGTATAACAAAGTGAATCAGCTATATGTATACATATATCCTGCATTGACATATATACACTGCCGAATATAAAATAGATAGCTAGTGGAAAGCAGATGCATAGCTCAGGGAGATCAGCTGGGTGTTTTGTGACCACCTAGACTAGTGGGACAGGGAGGGTGGGAGGTAGGTGCATGAGGGAGGAGATATGGGGATATATGTATATGTATAGCTGATTCACTGTGTTATTACAGCAGAAACTAACACACCATTGTAAAGCAATTATGTTCTAATAAAGATGTTAAAAAATAAATAAAAATCTACTGTCAGTAAATGTCAAAGTATACGATACTGTATTAACTATAGTCACCATGCTGTACATTAGATCCTTAAAACTTATAAATGAAAGTTTCTTCCATTTAACTTAGCTTTCCCCACTTCCTCCATGCCCTAAACCCTGGAAACCACCATTCTACTGTTTCTGTGAAATCAGCTTTTCTCTTAAGATTCTACATAAAACTGATACCATTCTCTGCTGTCTTGTCATTCTCTGCTGTCTTGTCATTCTCTGCTGTCTTGTCATTCTCCGTCTGGTTAATTTCACTTACCATAATGCCCTCCAGGGTCATCGGTGTTGTAGCAAATGACAGGATTTCCTTTTTTATGGCTGAATAATATACCATTGTAAGTATATACCACATTTTCTTCATTCATGAAAGGCAACCTACAGAATGGGAGAAAATATTTGTAAACCATATATCTGATAAGAGATTAATATCCAAAATATATAAGGAACATCTGCAACTCAATAGCAAAAGAGAAAACTCTGAAAAATCAGAGTAAAGGAACTGAATAGACACTTTTTTAAGGAAGACATACAAATGTCTAATAGGTCCATGGAAGGTGCTGTGTATCGCTAATCATCAGAGAAATGCATATCAAAACCACACTGAGATCACCTCACACCTGTTAGAAAGGCTGTCATCAAGACAGGAAATGGTGGTGAGAACGTGGAGAAAAGGGAACCCTTGTGCACTGATGGTGGGAATGTAAATTGGTACAGCCACTATGGAAAACCGTATGGATGTTCCTCAAGAAATTAAAAAATAGAACTACCCTATGATCCAGCAATCCCACTACTGAGTATATATTCAAAGGAAACTAAATCAGTATCTCAAAGAAATCTGCACTCCCATGTTCATAATAACCAAGCTGTGGAAACAACCTATGGAACAACCTAAGTGTTCATCGATAAATGAAAATAAATTTTAATAGCAAGTACTAGAATCACCTTTTGCTGTAGGATATATAAGATTTATTATTCAGAAATTACACTTCTGGCTATTTGTCCTGCCCAGTATCTTTTAAGTACCTTTCTGTATTTTGATACATTTCTGCATTATGAATTTGTCTTCCTAAGGAAAAATTAAAAATAAAATTTTCCCAGCATCTCTTGTGGGTTGTGAATATGCAGTCTAGGTTCCAGTAATTAGATGTACCTACAGGAGGCTTGGATGCAGATGAGATGAACATGAGGAGGTGTTGGAACCCAGTGAGATCTATAACTTGGCAAATACAGAAGCATCTGTTCTTCTAGAGCTTAGGATGTCTAGCACCAAGCATGATCAGCATCTAGGAGATAGGTAGCAGTAGGAGTGGTATCTGCACTATAACTATTCTGCAGTATATATAGTTCGATGTCTTTCTGGTTATGTGGTCCCTGGTCTAGTAGCATCCATACCTGCTTTTCAGGCTCTCTGAAAGATTCATTGCACTACCTAATATCCTCTGATAAATTCTGTTGTTTGCAACTGAAAATCCTGATTGAGTAATCATGTAGTCCTTTTGTCTTGTGATGCTTACACAGCTAATATCTGCACTATATTCTATAGTACTTTTCCATGGTTCATAGAATTATAAATTCTTTTGAGCTAAAAGAAATCTTAGAAAAACCACCCAGTAGCCACCTTACTACTTGCCATTTTATAGATGTAGAATCTTAGTTGAGAAAGGTGAATTGGCTTGAAGAATAGTAGGTTTGGATTCAGAGCCCAAACCCAGGTCTCTTTAGCACCAGTATGGTGTTTTTCCTAGTGTTCATTCCACTATGCAGTGCTCTCTACCAGAGAGAATATGCTGAGCTACAGAGGAAAGAAAAGGATATATGCCAGAGAACTTGGTAAGAGAGCACTAAGGTCTTTATTTAAGAATGCTTTAAATCATTCTCATAAAGGAATAGTAATTATACTGTCTCAGTCCAGTGCTATCCCAACTTCAATATTGTAATAAGCACTTTAAAAGTACATTATACCCCAAACTCTCAAACTGTTAAATCGAAATCTACCCCTTTAACAATGGCAAGCGACAGCTTATAAAGTGTAACAGCCTGCAATCATCTCTAAAATTATGCATGGTTTTCCAAATTAAACTCCGTAGTGCATTCATACTTTGTACAAAGGATATATCATGACTGATTGATAAATTTATGGAGGCAAATCTTAATTGCAGGTTCATTGCAAGTTAACAGCTAAACGACTTAACTACCCTAGTAATTTGCATTGTACATGCCTCAGTATTCTCCTATTTACACTTAATAAAAGTTTTATTATGAGATTACAGCATTCTCATTGTTAAAATTATGGAAGTATACAAAGCAAAAATATTAAAGCTCTCCCACCGTATAATCTCAGTTCTCTGGCTGGTATGGATCTTTCCTAATAATATGTAATCTCTACCACCTGGAAATCCACTTAATTATGGGAGTTAGCCTCCTTCTGTACTTCTCTAAAAGTTACTTTCTTCTAGTATATTTAGGTATTTAATTAGTCTCTCTACTGAGATCTACTCTTCTACTTGCACTAGCTCCTAATATTTATTTTCGACTATGCCCTGACTTTCCATTCACTGCCCTCAGGCACTGTCTGTGGCTTGGACTTCCACCTTCCTGTGTATGAGGTGGTTATTGCCATTCGGGCCTCAGAAGTATAGCAGGCAGACCACGCTTCTCTTGTCCCAGGTCCAAACTTTAATTCCTCATTCCACCAGTGGCACAAGGGTGTTGTGTATGACCTTTTGAAAGTTTGGGGACAACTCAAAGGGATTACATTATAGGGGGAAAAAATCTTAAAACTGGGATTTAAACATGGTTGCTCCCAGAGTCTGCAAAGATGTGAACCTTGTAAAAGGATCATCTAATGGGCACCCAACCCAAGTATTCCCTTCCTATCTTGCTTCATATGTATTCCCCTCCCCTGCTAGACACATTCTTCCAAGGCCAAATAAGAAATCTTAAGGATTATAAAGTGTAAATTTTACTATGTGATAATTTGCAGAACCCCCCTCCCCATACTTCTTTCTCATGTCAAAGTCTGATCCAAGTTTGGCAGCCTTCCTATGTCTCCTAGGCATGCCATCTAGAACACAGGCCTCCAGACTCGATAATGGGGAAGAGAAAGAGAAGAGACACTTGAGCTCTTAACAGCCTTTGCCCAGAGGTGCTGGTACCTTGTTCCATCACATTTCATTGGCTGTAACCAGGCACATGGCCCCAATCTAAGTGTAAGGGAGGCTGGAATATGTAGTCTGTGTGTCCAGGAACAAGAAGTGGTGTTGTAAGCTCTGCCATATGTATAAGAAGGAAAAGAAATAGCTTCTGAAAGGCAGCATAATCTACTAAGATTATGCCCAAATATACCTTTTTACATTATTACATACAGAAGTCTCATTTCTCCTTTTGATAACTTTCTGCTTCCAAATTATCTCAGGGACCCAAACAGTACTTTAAAATATATATATATAATCTCTATAAGGGAAGGAATTTTTTTTCCTGCCTTTAAAATTTTTCCCCACTACTGAACCTTCAGAATCTAGAATGGTGCTTAGTAAGTAGCAGGGTTTCAAGAAATGTTTAGTGTTGAATGAATATAAAAGAAGGCCAATTAAAGCTATCCTGATAAAATAACCTCAGAATGCAAAAACAGATAAAATAGTCAATCTTGGAAAGCAAAAACAGCTATTAAAAAAAAAAAATTCTTGCTAAAATATTCGAATATTTTTAACCTACAAAGCTTATAGTTTTATATGGTAGAATTCTCTGTTGTTTAATTATATACATATGGTATTATATGTCCTAAAATATTCTTATTTTAGGCTACTACATTGAACACATCATCCCATATCAATACATATATTAATTACCTTAACTTTTTGAAGGCAGCATTATATTTGGTTGTAGTCTATTGAGGGCCTGTTGTTTACAATTACTGTTAGAAATAATAATGTAAATCTTTGTGTGTATATATATATGTGTGTGTGTGTGTGTGTGTGTGTGTGTGAGAGAGAGAGAGAGAGAGAGAGAGAGAGAGAGAGAGAGAGAGAGAGAGAGAGAGAATGCTTATCACTTACATGAGCTTTTTGTTTAAGGATAAGTTTCTAGAGGTAAAATCTCCGGGCCAAAGTGACTTGACATTTTGAATTTTGACTGATAATGTAAAATTCTTCTCCTAAGAGTTTATAACAACATACAATCTCAACAGCAATATATGAGACTGTGTATTATATATCTTAGTAATTGTCAACAATCATATAATTGTTAAAAAATAATCTTATTGTTTGAAGGGGC